>NC_064857.1:53741571-53981571 GCF_024139225.1 Suncus etruscus
ATACCACCACAACATGTAGAAAAACCCACAATACAAATGTGACAATGGGGAAACAACGCAGGCCAGCATCAGACATAGAGAATGAAGATGACAATTCTGAGGACCAGATAATGACCAACCAACTAATACACCTCTCATATAAGGACTTTAGACAAGCGTATGGAAGATGCTCAAAGGACTCAAAGAAACCATGGATCCAGTTGAACAAAACACTAACAAGAACCAAGAAAATATGAAGACAGAAATGACAAAACTCCAAACTGAAATAACATGTCAACTAACAGGCCTGAAAAACTCAGTAAACGAAGTGAATGACTAAATGGATCAGATCTGGGACAGGGTAACAGAAGCTGAGAATAGAAGTGGTGCTATGGAAGATGAGATAAATAACAATTCCATACAGCGGGAGAGATTGGAAAAAAAACTTAAAGCAAATGAGCAGACAACGGAAAAATTAGTCAAAGAATGGAAACAGATGAAAATAGAAGTCTATGATAAGCTCAACAGAAACAACTTAAGAATCATTGGAGTCCCAGAGACCCAGAAAGAAAATTTCCAGGAAGAATCAACGGTCAAGAATATCAATAAAGAGAAACTTCCAGAGATAAAGAATATATATGATCAAATCCTGTATGCTCGAAGAGTACCAACCAAAAGAAACCCCAGAAAAAATACCCCAAGACACATCCTAGTCACAATGACAAATCCCACAGATAGAGACAGAATTCTGAAAACAGCAAGATCAAAAGGGGAAATTAAGTTCAAGCAAGCATCCTTGAGATTTACAGCAGACCTGTCACCAGAAACACTCAAGGCCAGAAAGCTGTGGTGGGATATTGTGACAAGACTGAATGAAATGAATGCTTCACTTAGAATACTGTACCCAGCAAAACTCACTTTCTGGTTTGATAGAAGAATACAGGGTTTCACAGACAAAAAACAGCTCAGAAACTTTACAGACTCAAAACAAGATTTAAGAGAAAAACTGAAAGACCTAATTTATGAAAAGACTAACCAAAAGACACACCAAATTTCGATATAAAGATGGCATTAAATTCCAGGACAATTCTTTCTCTCAATGTCAATGGACTAAATGCACCAGTTAAGAGACACAGAGTGGCTCAATGGATCAAAAAACTCAATCCAACCTTCTGCTGCCTACAAGAAACGCACCTGAATAGTCAGAACAAACATAGACTCAAAATAAATGGCTGAAGGAAAACTATCCAAGCAAACAACACCCATAAAAAAAGCTGGAGTGGCCATACTAATATCAGATGATGCAAACTTTATACTAAGGAAAGTTGTAAGGAACAAAGATGGACATTTTATATTAATCAAGGGGTATGTAGAGCAAGAAGAAATCACTCTCCTAAACATATATGCACCGAATGAGGGGCCAGCAAAATATTTAATACAACTGTTGACAAATCTGAAAAATACTATCAATAACAACACAATAATTGTGGGGGACCTCAACACGGCTTTGTCAACACTGGATAGGTCAACCAGACTGAAACTCAACAAGAATATACTAGACCTTAGGAGAGAAATGGAAGAAAGAGGCCTAGTGGATATATATAGGGCACTCCATCCCCAGAAACCTAGATACTAGACGTGAGGATAGAAATGGAAGAAAGAGGCCTAATGGATATATATAGGACACTCCATCCCCAGAAACCTGGATACACATTCTTCTCCAATGTACATGGGACATTCTCCAGGATAGACTACATGCTGGCACATAAAACATACCTGCATAACATCAAGAGGATAGACATATTGCAGGCTACCTTGGCTGACCACAAGGCTCTGAAATTATTTGTGAATTCCAAAGGAACACAGAAGAAAAATGTTAACACCTGGAAGTTAAACAGCCTCATACTGAATAACCAGTGCGTCCAAGATAAAATCAAGGAGGAAATCAAAAGCTTCCTGAAAACAAATGATAATAAAGACACAAACTATCAGAACTTATGGGACACAGCAAAAGCAGTACTGAGAGGAAAACTTATAACTTTGCAAGCACACATCAGGAAGGAAGAAGGGGCTTACCTGAGTACCTTAATGACGCAGCTCATAGAACTATAAAGTGCTCAACAAAAGGACCCAAAAATAGGGAGACAGAAGGAAATAACAAACTGAGAGCAGAAATCAACGAAGTGGAAACCCAAAAAACAATCAAAAAGATCAACGAAAGCAGAATTTGGTTCTTTGACAAAATAAACAAGATTGATAGACCACTGGCAAAACTAACAAAGAAAGAAAGAGAGAGAGAGTGAGAGAGAGAGAGAGAGAGAGAGAGAGAGAGAGAGAGAGAAACTTGATAACTCATATTAGGAATGAAAAAGGAGAGATCACTACTGATAGGGCAGAGATTCAAATGGTAATCAGAAACTGCTTTGAGAAACTCTACGCCACTAAAAATGAGAACCTGGAAGAAATGGATTAATTCTTGGACTTTTATAGACTTCCATGGTTGAAGGAAGAGGATGTAGCATATCTAAACACTCCCATCACTATTGATGAAAAAAACAAAAGCCCAGGCCCAGATGAATTCACTAATAAATTCTTTCAAACTTTCCAAGAGGAACTACTACCAATCCTGGCAAGACTCTTTCATGAAATTGAACAAATGGAAACACTTCCAAATAGCTTTTATGAAGCCAACATCACCTGGTTACCTAAACCAGACAGAGATGCTACGAAAAAAGAAAATTACAGACCAATATCGCTGATCAATGCAGATGCAAAGATCCTCAACAAAATCCTGGCAAATAGGATTCAGTGCCTCATTAATAAGATTATCCGCTACAATCAAGTAAGTTTCATCCCAGGAATGCAAGGATGGTTTAACGTCCATAAATCTATCAACATAATACATAAACATCAACAAGAAAAATAAAAATCAAATGATCATATCAATAGATGCAGAGAAAGCATTTGATAAGGTCAAACACCCATTCTTGATCAAAACTCTCAGCAGAATGGGAATGGAAGGAACCTTTCTCAATATAGTTAAGGACATCTACCACAAGCCAGAGGAAAATATTGTCCTCAATGAAGAAAAATTGAAAGCCTTTCCTCTATATTCTGGCACAAGACAAGGCTGTCCTCTCTCAACACTCCTATTCAACATAGCACTGGATGTACTTGCTATAGCAATTAGGCAAGAAAAAGATATCAAGGGAATCCAGATAGGAAAGGAAGAAGTCAAGCTCTCGCTGTTTGCAGATGACATGATACTCTACCTAGAAAACCCTAAAGTCTCTACTAAAAAGCTTCTGGAAACAATAGACTAATATACCAAGGTAGCAGGCTTGAAAATTAACATACAAAAATCAATAGCTTTTCTATACACCAATAGTAATAAGGAAGAAAGTACATTAAGAAAACAACCTCACTCACAATAGTGCCACACAAACTCAAATATCTTGGAATCAACTTGACTAAAAATGTGAAGGACCTATACAAAGAAAACTATAAAACTCTGCTCTAAGAAATAAGAGAGGACACGTGGAAATGGAAGCACATACCCTGCTCATGGATTGGCAGGATTAACATAATCAAAATGGCAATACTCCCCAAAACATTGTACAGATTTAATGCAATCCCTCTAAAGGTACCCATGACATTCTTCAAAGAAGTGGATCAGGCACTTTTGAAATTCATTTGGAACAATAAATACCCTGAAATAGCTAAAACAATTATTGGGAAAAAGAATATGGGAAGAATTACTTTCCCCAACTTTAAACTGTACTACAAAGCAATAGTTATCAAATCAGCATGGTGTTGGAATAAAGACAGGCCCTCAGATCAGTGGAATAGGCTTGAATACTCAGAGAATGTTCCCGAGAAATACAATCACCTAATTTTTGATAAAGGAGCAAGAAATCCTAAATGGAGCAAAGAAAGCCTCTTCAACAAGTGGTTTTAGCACAACTGGCTAGCCACTTGCAAAAAATTGAACTTAGACCCCCAGCTAACATCATGTACGTAGGTTAAATCCAAATGGATGAAAGACCTCGATATCAGACCCAAAACCATAAGATATATAGAAGAACATGTAGGTAAAACACTCCAGGATATTGAGACTACAGGCATCTTCAAGGAGAAAACTGCACTCTCCAAGCAAGTGCAAGCAGAGATTAACTGATGGGAATATATTAAACTGAGAAGCTTCTGCACCTTAAAAGAAATAGCGCTCCCACTGAGTGGAAGAAACTATTCACCCAATACCCATCAGACAAGGGGTTAATCTCCAAAATATACAAGGCACTGACAGAACTTTACAAGAAAAAAACATCTAATACCATCACAAAATGGGGAGAAGAAATGGACAGACACTTTGACAAAGAAGAAATACAAATGACCAAAAGACACATGAAAAAATGCTCCACATCACTAATCATCAGGGAGATGCAAATCAAAACAACTACGAGGTACCACCTCACACCACAGAGATTGGTACACATCACAAAGAATGAGAACAAGCAGTGCTGGCGTGAATGTGGAGAGAAAGGAACTCTTATCCACTGATGGTGGGAATTCCATCTAGTCCAACCTTTATGGAAAGCAATATGGATATTCCTCCAAAAACTGGAAATTGAGCTCTCATATGACCCAGCTATACCACTCCTCGGAATATACCCTAGGAACACAAAAATACAATACAAAAATCCCTTACTTACACCTATATTCATTGCAGCACTATTTACCATAGCAAGACTCTGGAAACAGCCAAGATACCCTTCAACAGATGAATGGCTAAAGAAACTGTGGTACATATACACAATGGAATATTATGCAGCTGTCAGGATAGATGAAGTCATGAAATTTTCCTATACATGGATGTACATGGAATCTATTATGCTGAGTGAAATAAGTCAGAGAGAGAGAAAGACACAGAATGGTCTTACTCATCTATGGGTTTTAAGAAAAATGAAAGACATTCTTGCGATAATAACTTTCAGACACAAGAGAAAAGAGCTGGAAGTTACAGCTCACCTCATGAATCTCACCACAAACAGGAATGAGTTTAGTTAGAGAAATAACTACGTTTTGAACTATCCTAATAAAGAGAATGTACGAGGGAAATAGAAAGCCTGTCTAGAGTACAGGCGGGGGTTGGGTGGGGAGTAGGGAGATTTGGGACATTGGTGATGGGAATGTTGCACTGGTGATGGGTGGTGTTCTTTACATGACTGAAACCCAAACACAATCATGTATGTAATAAAGTTGTTTAAATAAAAAGGAAGGAAGGAAGGAAGGAAGGAAGGAAGGAAGGAAGGAAGGAAGGAAGGAAGGAAGGAAGGAAGGAAGGAAGGAAGGAAGGAAGGAAGGAAGGGTGTTGGGCCTTATCAAATGCTTTCTCTACATCTATTGACATGATTATATGATTTTATTTTATTTATTTTTTCTTTTTGGGCCACACCCTGGTGACACTCTGGGTTTCTCCTGGCTATACACTCAGAAACCGCTCCTGGCTTGGGGGACAATATGGGACACTGGGGGATCAAACCTCGGTGCATCCTAGGTTAGTGGATGCAAGTAAAAAGCCTTACTGAATGCACCATAACTCCGGCCTCGATCATATGTTTTTTTTCTGTTGATATGATGTATTATGTTAATTGATTTACATATGTTAAACATTCCTTGCTTTCCTGAAATGAAACCTACTTGTTTGTGGTGTATGAGCTTCTTGATGAGGCACTGGATCCTATCTGCTAGGATTTTATTGAGGATCTTTGCAGCTCTGTTCATCAGGAATAATGATCTGTAGTTTTCTTGCAGCATCTCTGTCTGGTTTTGGTATCAGGGCGATGTTAGTTTCATAAAAACTATTTGGGACTATTCCTGATTCTTTCATTTTATGAAAGAGCCTGAAAATGATTGGTAGTAGGTCCTGTAGAAAAGTCTGAAAGAATTTATTAGTGAATGTATCTGGGCCTGAGCTGTTGTTTTGGGGAAGACTTTTGATGACCATTTTAATTTCCTCAGTAGTGATGGGTCTGTTTAGATATGCTAGGACATCCTAGTTTAACCTTGGAATATTATAAGACTCCAAGAATTATTCCATTTCTTCAAGGTTCTCATGTTTCATGGCATAATTTCTCAAAGTATTCTCTGAATATCCTTTGAATCTCTGCAGTATCTATAGTGATCTCCCCCTTTTCATTTCTAATCTGGTTTATTAAGTTTCACTCTCTCCCTCTGTCAGTTTTGCTAATGGTTTATCAATCTTATTTATTTTTTCAAAGAACCAACTTTTGCTTTTGTTGATCTTTCAAATTGTTATTTTTTCCCACTTCATTAATTTTTGCTCTAAGCTTTGTTATTTCCTTCTGCCTATCTATTTTTGGTTTCTTCTGTTGATCACTTTCTAATTTTGTAAGCTGTGTCATTAAGCTTTTTATGTATGTAGGCTCCTTCTTCCTTTCTGATATGTGCTTGCAAAACTATAAATTTTCCTCTTAGTACCACTTTTGCTGTATCCCATAAATTCTGATAATTTTTATCTTCCCTATCATATGTTTCCAGGAATGTTTTGATTTTCTCTTTGATTTCATCTCTGACCCACTGGTTGTTCAGCAGGGTGCAATTTAATTTCCAGGTATTAAAGTTTTTCTTCTGAGTCTCTTTGTAGTTCACTTCTAATTTCAGTGCCTTGTGATCTCAGAAGTAATCTGTACAATTTCTATCCTCTTGACTTTATGGAGATATGTTTTGTTGGCCAGCATGTGGTCTATCCTGAAGAATGACCCATATGCATTGGAGAAGAACGTGTCCCCAGTTTTCTGGTGATGGTGTGTCCTATATATATATACACATATATATATGTATTTTCATTTTCTTCTCTTTTTATTTTCGTTTCAGAGCTAGTATATTCTTCTGGAGTTTCAACCTGGTTGACCTATCAAGGGGTGTTAGGGTAGTGTTGAGGTCTCCCACTATTACTGTGCTGCTATTGATATCTTCTTTCAGATTTGTCAACAATCATATTAAATATTTTGCTAGTCCCTAATTGGGTGTGTATATGATTAGGAATATAATTTCTTCTTGTTGTACATATCCTTTGATTAGTACAAAATGTCCGTCTTTGTCCCTTATAACTTTTCTGAGTCTAAAATTTGTGTCATCCGATATTAATATGGCCACTCCAGCTTTTTTAGGGAGTTGTTTACTTGGATGATTTCCCTCTAGTCTTTGGTTTTGAGTCTATATTTGTTCTGACTATTTAGATGTGTTTCTTGTAGGCCGCAAAATGTTGGATTCAGCTTTTTGATCCATTTTGCCACTCTGTGTCTCTTAGCATTTAGTCCATTGATGTTGATAGAGATAATTGTCAAGGGATTTAGCACTGACTGTTCTTTTTCTTTGTGATGTATTCCATCTTACACATCTGTGGTGTGAAATGGTACCTTATTGTTTTTTGATTTGCATCTCCCTGAGGATATGTGTTGTGTTGTGGAGCATTTTTGCATGTTCCTTTTGTCCATCTGGATTTCTTCTTTGATGAACTGTTCATTTTTCTCCCCATGTTTCGATGAGGTTAGATATTTTTTCCTGTTCAGTTCTGTCAATACATTGTACATATTAGATATTAGCCCCTTGTCTGATGGGTATTGGGTGAATTGTGTCCCCCATTCCATGAGTAACCTTTGTATCCTAGTTACTGTTTACTTTGAAGTGAAGAAACTTCTCAATTTAATGTAGTCCTATTTGTTTATCTTTGCTTCAACTTGTTTGGATAGTGATGTTTCCTAGATAAAGATGCCTTTAGTCTCAATGTCATGGAGTGTTTTACTTATGTGTTCTATGTTTTCTTCTATATGCCTTATGGTTCCAAGTCTGATATCAAGGTCTTTCAGCCATTTTTATTTGACCTTAGTGCATGGTTTTAGATGGGGGTCCAAGTTCACTTTTTAAAAAAAATTTTAATTCAAGAAAGTAAAGGCAAAATCATTAGAATACAAAAGATTACATCCCATTTAGAAAAAATTCTTTTTTGCTTTGTTTTAGTTTTGATTTGGGTTAACACCATGCTGTGCTCAGGGGCCATGCCTATAAGGATTAAGGAACCATATGTGGTGCCAGGGATTAAACCTAGGTCAACCACATGCAAGACAAGTGCCCTATTATGTCCCCAGGTAATAATTCTAAATTTCAAAATTAGTCTTGCTTATCTGAGTACTGACATATAGTACTATATGTGCCTCTGTTATTCTATTTCCATTAACTTACAATGGTATTTTAGTAGGACAAGTAGGTTTAGATCTAGTTTTCCTCATTTATTTGTTGGGTGTTTGATAGGAAAATCCAGGACCTGCATCAAGATCCTGTAGTTTCCACCTGTCTTTAAAGTGTGTGAGGTGGCTGAAGTAAAAACAGTGATGTGGATACCTTAGTGTCCCTGTGATACTTACTGGGTGTGTGTGTAGCTATAGGAGTTGGGATGAATTCTCTCTAGCACAGGGCAGAAGGGGCAAGTTACTGGGTTCCATCAACATACATGAACTAAGATATTTTACATTAACAGCAGCTGGGATAAATCCCCATGGCTGTGTGGCAGGGAGACATACAAAATGGGATCCTAGTGGGGCCAGAGAGATACCATGGAGGTAAAGAATTTGCCTTGCATGCAGAAGGATGGTGGTTTGAATTCCGGCATCCCATATGGTCCCCTGAGCCCACTAGGAGCAATTTCTGAGCACAGAGCCAGGAGTTACCCCTAAGCGCTGCCAGGTGTGACCCAAAAAAACAAAAATACAAAAAAATGGGATCCTAGTGTTTGTGAACTTCCTGTGTATAGGACTGATTTCTTCCCAGTATGGGTGCAAAGATCTAGAAGCTAAAATTTTAGAAAGAAAACAGGTATACACAAATACAATAAAACAAGGAAGACCCATAATGGGATGTACTGAATTTTAAAAACAGTATTTTAAAATATTTCAAAATATGTGCACATGTATGTATATGTAAGTAAACCTGAGTATCATGTGTGAATGTACATGCAAATATTTACTAGCTCTGAGTTAGGAAATTTCATGAGAAAAGAGTAGTGGACTTAGTCTGATTGTGGTCTTAGTGTCATTTCCTGTGGGAGTGTCACAAAGTCATGAAAGTCAACTTGATGGGGTTTATACTCGTTAAATCTGATGATAAAAAGAAAATAGACTACCTACTATTCTATTTGTTGGTGTTTATTTAGATAGTTCTCAGTTTGGGGCTTTGAACAATTTACAACTATTTCCAAATATTGGTGGATATGTCATATTTCTATAAAATCTGGCATATGCTGAGGCAAACGTTTTAAGTCTGGTCATATATATATACATATATATACATATATATATGTATATATATATATATGCTCATCTTTAGTTGTTAATACCAAGAGCATTCCAAAACTCATGTACTAACTTACAATGTCCTGTGAGCAGTTGTTCAGGGTTCCATTTGCTCTATATTTTCAGGAACTCTTAGAATTAATTTCAAAAACTGTTTTAATTAAAATTAAATTATTTTATATTTATAAGTCTCCAGCCTTTAAATTTTTCAAAGGAAGAGCCAAAAGGTATTACAGCTTTGTTTGATATTTTTAGAATTTAAACAATGAACAAATATGAAGATTCCTAAAAAAACTGGAAATTGAGCTCCTATATGATCAAGCTATACCACTCCTAAAGATACGCCCTAGGAATACAAAAAAATACAACATAAAAATTCCTTCTGCATGCCTATGTTCATTGCAGCACTATTTACTATAGCCAGAATCTGAAAACAACCCAGATGCCCGACAACAGATGAGTGGCTAAAATACTGTGGTATATATACACAATGAAATACTATGCAGCCATCAGGAAAAATGAAGTCATTAAATTTTCTTATACATGGATAGACAACATTGGAGTGGCTAAAGAAACTGTGGTATATAAACACAGTGAAATAATATACAACCAACAAGAAAAATGAGGTCATGAAATTTTCCTATATATGAATGGACATGGAAATTATTATACTGAGTGAAATAAGTCAGAGGGAGAGAGAGACACTGAATAGTCTCATGCATTTGTGGGATTTATGAAAAATTAGAGACATTATTGTAAGAACATACAGACACAATAGAGATGAGATCTGGAAGGATCGGGGCACGAGATGAAACTTACCAGAAAAGAGTGGTGAGTTCAGTTAGAGAAATAACTACACTAACAACTATCATGACAATGGTAGTGAGTGAGAAAAATAGAATGACTGTCTCAAAGACAGTTAGGGGATGGGAGAGGACAAAGATTGGGGGCATTGATGGTGGGAATGTTGCAGTGGTGAAGGATGTTGTTTTTTAATAACTGAAACCCAATACAAATATGTTTGTAATCATGATGGGTGTTTAAATATTATTTAAATAAATAAAAATTTAAACAAATTTTAGGCAAATTATGTATATCAGTGCTAAATTTTCTTTTTTTTCTTTAATAATAATTTATTTTGCTTTTTGGGCCATACCCGGTGACACTCAGGGTTTACTCCTGGCTATGCTCTCAAAATTGCTCCTGGCTCGAAGACCATATGGACGCTGGAGATTGAATCAAGGTCCGTCCTGGATTGGCCGCGTGCAAGACAAATGTCCTACTGCTGCGTTATCACTCTGGCCCATTTAATAATAATTTATTTAAACACCATGGATACAAACATGTAATAGTTGGGTTTCAGCATAAAATGAAAAATAAACCCTTCACCAGCACAACTTTCCTACCACCCATTTCCTCCATCTCCCTCCTCTCCATCTCTGCCTTTCTTTGAGTCAGGCAATGTATTTCTCTATCATTTGTCATGGTAGTTGTTGGTGTAGTTATTTCTCTAACTGCACTTACCACTCTTTGTTGTAAGCTTCATATCAGAGGCTGGTCCTTCTAAGCCTCATCTCTATTGTTTCTGGGTATTATTACTAAATTGTCTTTTATTTTTCTTAAATTACAAGGATTATTGAGACTAATTTATGTCTATCTCTCTCTCTCTGACTTACTTCACTCAGCATAATAGTCTCCATATCCATCCATGTAAAGGCAATTTCATGACTTCTAATAGAGAAGCCACCTTTTATATTTCCCTTTGTTATTAGTTTTATTGTCTGAAACCATCAGAAAGAGACCAATTCTCTATAAAAATCAAATCAGTATTTAATTCTCATGATTCTATTAAAAAATCACACTGATGATTTTTAACTTAAGAGGTAGTAAGAGGTCTAAAATCTGAGAATATTTCAAGTTAAGCACTTATGCTCACTGTCACAATTAAATGCATTTAGGCTCTTCCATATAGCTATGTATTGATCACTGGTCTTGAACATAGTCCGTGTTATCATTTCAAACAATGTTATGCTCCTTGGGGAGCTGATGGCCAGTTTTGTGTATTCTAGTCATGTTGAGACATGGTAATCAGGTGGCCTCCCAAGTGTGACAGCATTAAAATGTTTTATGGAGCCCAGGAGTTGCAGTGATACCGTTTCTACCATAATATTGGCCATAGTTTCAGTGATTAGTCTAACTGCATAGAACACAAACTAAGTATTTAGTTAAGCATTTTTGTGTCTGTAACAAATAGGGCTTCAGGTCAATGATTATGGAGTTTGTATTCATTCCTTCCTCCATGACAATAAAAGAGGCTTAATGATATATAAAAAACCAAACCCTGACAATGTATCTAATATCTGACAAGCTCAGGACAGAACTCCTAGATCAATTTCTGTTCTTTTTGTTGCTGTTTTGTTGAGGTGCTAAAGGGTCTGCACTCAAGAATTGTTCCTGGCAGTGCTTGAGGACCATATGGGGTGCCAGATATTGAACCCAACTGGGCCATATGCCAGGATAGTACAGCTCTGCCTGCTATACTATCTTTACTGCCCTAAAGTTCTGAATAAAAATCTAAACTAAAAAGTTGAGTAGAAAGCTTTATCAGGAACTAATGTATCCTGAAGGCCTTTACCAGCAAATACAGGTCCTGTAAGAACCATGTGTAGATGAGGAGGAGAAAGAACTCTGCTCACCTTTAGTGGAATAGAGTAGGAATGGTGGAAAGCTTTAATCCACACACAGAACAGCCCTCTTCCCATCCCACAATGTTCATAGTACTGAGATTGAGAAACTCTGTTATAAGAATTTATATTATTATTTGAAAATAATAAACAAAGCAAGAACTTAAGAAGAAGCCAGATGGGCACCAAAGGAAAAATCTAAAAATAACTAAAAGGAAGTCCATCTCCAGGGATCATGGAGGCAACTTTTCTGAATGGTTGTTTTCCAGGACAAACATACATGGGCAAAGTGTAATACATACAAAATTACCAAGTAAAGAAAAAACATTATTTCTTTCAAAACTGACCGTGGAGCAGTAGTCTTTCAACAAAATGGGATACTGTATTATTGCTTCAAAAGCTGACAATGTGATCTTGATAAATTCTTCTGATGCTGTAGGCCCTAGGAATATAGGTAATTATTATGAGTATGTTTTTGCATATTATCAAAGTACCTCAAATAAATATGTAAAACGTCCCACGTACTACTCACCAATAGCTCCTTCTATGTTTGTTTCTCCAGAGTCTATTGACCAAATATAATTCTGTTAAAAAATAAAAATTTTGATGGAGATATCAAAATAACTGAAAAATAAAATATAGATAACGCTCCCCAAAACCTATCATCCTTCATGAAATAATACAGAAAAGGCATTAAATAATATTGATGCATTGTGAACACTATAATCTATTTTAAGATATGATCCCAAGAAATGCACTTGGACATTATAAACTACAACCAATTTTATGCATATAAGTCACTATCAATGACAAGTCATGTTGGAATAAATTCAATAGCAATATAAGACCAGAAAAGTAAACATTAAAATGTGAGCATTATCCTATTAATAGCTACATAAACATTTTCAGTAACATGTTAAACTCATCATATAATTTAGCAATGGTGATATCTAACCAGGAGTACAGTCTTTTAAGTACTCTGAACGCTATCCCACTTGGATGCATCAGATTAAGGCTAGTTCAAATTTCACCTCTATTCAATTCTAGATTACATTTTTCTCAAGTCCAACTCTATGAGATCTTCCATGTGATTGTGTTCCTGTGTCTCCTTTTGCAAAAAGAAGCCCATGCTGATTCAGAGAAAAAAATCTTCCCCAAAACAAAAGCCCAGACCAATATGGGTTCACTAATGAATTCTTTTGGTAGAGGAACTTCTACCAATCCTTTTATGGATCTTTCATAAAATTGAAAATAAAAACAGGAATATTTCCAAAACAGTTTCTATGAAACTAATATCACCTTGATACCAAAACCAGACAGAGATGCTGCCAAAAAAAATTACAGACCAACATCCCTGATAAACACAGATGTAAAGATCCTCAACAAAATTCTGGCAAATAGGATCCAATGCTTGATCAAGAAGGTCATTCACCACAACCAAGTAGGTTTCATCCCAGGAATTCAAGGATGGTTTAACATTCATAAATCAATCAATATAATACACCATCCAACAAAAAGAAAAACAAAAATCATATGTTCATATCAATAGATGCAGAGAAAGCATTCAATGAGGTCCAACACCCATTCTTGATTTAAAAAAAAACCCTCATCAAGATGGGAATGAAAGGAACTTTTGACGATATAGCCAAGGCTATCTACCACAAGCCAATGACAAATATTATTATCAATGGATATAAAATAAAAGCCTTTCATCTAAAATCTGGTACAAGACAAGGTTGCCCTCTCTCAACACTCCTATTCAACATAGTACTAGAAGTACTTGCAATAGTGATTAGGCAAGAAAAAGATATCAAGGGCATACAGCTAAGTAAAGAGAAGTCAAGCTCTCACTGTTTGCAGATGACATGATAATATATTTAGAAAACCCTAAAGAAGGGGCCGGGAAGGTGGCGCTACAGGTTAGGTGTCTGCCTTGCAAGCGGAAGGACCGCGGTTCGATCCCCCGGTGTCCCATATGGTCCCCCAAGCCAGGGGTGATTTCTGAGCGCATAGCCAGGAGTAACCCCTGAGCGTCAAACGGGTGTGGCCCAAAAACCAAACAAAAAAAAAAAAAAGGAAACCCTAAAGACTGTGCCAAAAAGCTTCCAAAAACATTAGATTCGTATATCAAAGTGGCAGGCTACAAAATTAACATGCAAAAGTCAATGGCCTCCTTATACACCAATAGTAATAGAGAAGAAATGGATATTTAAAAAAATCCCATTCACATTAGTACCACACAATCTCAAATATCTTGGAGTCAACTTAACTTAAAAGGAAGAACCTATACAAATAAAACTACAAAACCCTGCTTCAAGAAATAAGAGAGGACACAAGAAAATGGAGACACATACCTTGCCCATGGATTGGCAGGATTAATATCATTAAAATGGAAATACTCCCCAGAGCATTATTCAGATTTAATGCAATCCCTTTAAAGATACCCAAAACATTTTTCAAAGAAGTGAAACAAACACTCCTGAAATTCATTTGGAACAAAAAAAAAAAAAACCCTCAAATAGCTAAAGCAATATTTGGGAAGAGGAATATGGGAGGCATTACTTTCCCCAATTTTTAATTGTATTACAAAGCAATAGTTATGAAAACTACATGGTATTGGAATAGATCCTCAGATCAGTGGAATAGACTTGAGTTTTCAGAGAATGTTCCCCAGACATATAATGAGCTAAACTTTGAGAAAGGGGCAAAAAATCCAAAATGAAGCAAAAAAGTGTCTTCATCAAGTGGTGTTGGCACAAATGGTTAGCCACTTGCAATAAAGCAAACTCAGACCCCCATCTAACACCATGCATTAAGATAAAATCCAAATGGTAGACTTTGACATCAGACCTAAAACCATAAGGTATATAGAACAACATGTAGGTAAAACTCTTTATGACATTGAGACTAAAGGCATCTTCAAGGAGGAAACAGCACTCTCAAAACAAGTGGAAGCAGAGATAAACAGATGGGACTATATTAAGCTGAGAAATAGTGCCTAAGATACAAAAGCCACCCACAGAATGGGAGAAACTAATCACCCAATACCCATTAGACATGGGACTAATCTCCAAAATATAGAAGGTACTGACAGAACTTAAAAAAAAAAAAAAAACATAAAACCCCATAAGAAAATGGGGAGAAGAAATGAACAGACACTTTGTCAAAGAAGAAATACAAATGGCCAAAAGGCACATGAAAAAATGCTTCACATCATTAATCATCAGGAGATACAATCAAAACTATAATGAGGTACCATCTCATACCACAGAAACTGGCAGACATCACAAAGAACAAGAACAATCACTGCTGGTGGGAATGCTGCCTTAGTCCAGCCTTTATTAAAAATAATATGGAGAGTCCTCAAAAACTGGAAATTGAGCTCTGATATAATCCAGTTATTCCACTCCTGGGGATTCACCTTAGGAACACAAAAATACAATACAAAAATCCCTTCCTCACACCTATATTCATTGCAGCGCTATTTACCATAGCAAGACTCTGAAAAAAAATCAAGATGCCCCTCAACAGATGAATGGCTAAAGAAACTGTGGTACAAATACACAGTGAAATATTATGCAGCTGTCAGGAGAGATGAAGTCATGAAATTTTCCTATATGTGGATGTACATGGAATATATTTTGTTGAATAAAATAAGTCAGAGGGAGAGAGATAGACGCAGAATAGTCTCACTCATCTATGGGTTTTGAGAAAAGTTAAAGACATTACTGTAATAAGGCCCAGAGATAATAATAAAGGACTGAAAGGGCCAGAAGGACCAGCTCAAAATTTGAAGCTCACCTCAAAGTGTGGTGAATACTGTTAGGGAAATAACTACATTAACAACTAGCACGACAATGTTCAATAATGAGAAGAATGCCTGTTGTGAATACAGGCAGGGATGGGGGAGGTGGGGGTATTGGTGGTAAGAACGTTGCACTGGTGAAGGGAGGTATTCTGTTTATGACTGAAATCCAACAACAAACATGCTTGTAATCATGGTACTTAAATAAAGATTTATAAAAAAAGAAAAAAAAACCTTCAATACTATAGTAAACTCTAACACTTCAATAAGTAATTTTTAAAAAGAACTTTTTTTTTTGTTTTTGTTGGGTAACACCTGGCACTGCTCAGGGGTTAATCCTGGCTCTATGCTCAGAAATCGCCCCTGGCAGGCACAGGGGACCTTATGAGATGCCGGGCTTTGAACCACCATCCTTCTGTATGAAAGGCAAATGACTTACTTCCATGCTATCTTTCTCGCCCCTAAAAAGAACTTTTTAAGGATGCATGAAATGGTCTAAAGTCATATTTTTAATTATAATAAAAAGCAAAACCTTTATGAAATATTCGTTTTAAGTTTGATTTAGATGTTGAATAAAAAGCAGTAATAAATAAAATGAAATACAAAATCTCAAAAAAAGAATTTTATAAAATAGATGTAGGGGCAGAAGAGATAGAACGTGGGTAGAGTGCTTGCCTTGAATAGCATGAACTGGATTTGATATTTGCCATTTCATATAGTTCCCTTGAGCCTACTAAGAGTATTTCTAAGTGCAAAGCCAGGAGCAACCCCTGAGTACCATAGAGTGTGCTCCAAAACAAAAAAATAAGTAAATAAAAATAAATGTAATATATACAAATGAAGATGTGTAAATTTTATATCCTAAATAAAACATTTAAATCAACCATTGAAGTAAAGAACAAGTCATTACTAACTCTGCAAGAGGTTCACCATCCCAACTACTATCCTCTCTTCTTAGATAACCACGATCATAAATATATTATTTCTGTGATTAACAGTTTGACCAAATTTCCTTCAATTGTATACTATTGGCTTGGATATTTTGGAACTTCACTGAAATGATAATATACTGTATATAGGTCAAACGTATTGGTACATAACAGGTAAAATGCTGGAAGGAAAGAAATTTTTCAAGATTAAAGGAAAATCTTTACAGTAGAGTATTAAGAGTTTTGAAAAAAGAATACAAAGCATGTATTCAGCATAGTCTCAACTATTCAACATAGTCTCAACTTATTGATGTAATATGTACATATGGCAAATGTAAGAATATATATCTGTACACATACAAATATATACATAAACTCATGCATAGTCTTTCTAAATACAAATGTTTATATATTAATAGAAAACTATACAAACAATAATGTGCTATCAATACATATCTCTCAGTGTGGTGGAATTACAAGTGATTTTACTTTCTCCAAATCTCACAACAGTATTTCATATTTTCTTTAAACACATACTGTATATTTTAATAGATAAATACAAATTACTTAAAAATAAGAGAAATCTTAAAATTCACATGCTTTACTGAAAATTGAAAATACAATGTTGAATATTTTTAGTCTATAAACAAGTCAAAAATACTACCCAAAAAGTAAGGAGGTTAATTAAAATAAAAGGCAAGCAATATATAATTTTCATAGTAAGCTGGCAAATAATTTTTTAAACTTCTAAATAGATATATAACTTTTGTTATAATGGAAACCACATAGTTAACCTCTCAGACAGGGAGTTTAGAAAAATTATAGCATTGCAAGCAAACATCAGGAAGGAAGAAGGGGCATACCTGAATAGCTTAATGGCAAAGCTTATAAAATTAGAAAATGATCAACAAGAGGAACAAAATTAGGGAGGCAGAAAGAAATAAAAACATTTAGAACACAAATCAATAAAGTAGAAACCCAAAAAACAATCCAATAGATCAATTAAAGCAGAAGTTGGTTCTTTCAAAGAATAAAAGGGATTAATAGACCACTGGCAAAACTCACAAAGAAAGAGAGAGGGAGAAAATTGATAACTGTATTAGAAACAAAAGGGGGGACATCACTACAGATATTGCAGAGATTCAAAGGGTAATCAGAGACAACTTTGAGAAACTCTATGCCATGAAACATGAGAACCTGGAAGAAATGAATAAATTCCTGGACCTTATTCAACATTCCATGCTTGAATAAGGAGGATGTAGTATATCTAAACACCCCCATCACTACTGAGGAAATTAAAATGGTAATCAAATGTCTGCCACAAAACAAAAGACTAGGCCCAGATGGAATCAGTAATGAATTCTTTCAAACCTTTCAAGAGGAACTATTACCAATCCTTGCCAAGCTCTTTCATATAAAAAAAAAAATCAGGAATACTTCCTTATAGTTTTTATGAAGCCAACATCACCTTGATAACAAAACAAGGCAGAGATGATGCAAAAAAATATTACAAACCAATATCCCTGATGAACACAGATGCAAAGATCCTCAACAAAATCCTGGCAAATAGGATCTATTGCCTCATGAAGAAGGTCATACACTACAATTAAGTAAGTTTCATCCCAGGAATGCAAGGATGATTTAACATGCGTAAATTAACATCATGAAAATGGCAATACTCCCCAAAACATTGTACAGATTTAATGCAATCCCTCTAAAGATACTCAAGACATTCTTCAAAGAAGTGGATCAGGCACTTTTGAAATTCATTTGTAACTATAAACACCCTAGAATAGTTAAAGCAATCATTGGGAAAAAGAATATGGGAAGAATTACTTTCCCCAACTTTAAACTTTATTACAAAGCAATAGTTATCAAAACAGCATGGTATTGGAATAAGGACAGGCCCTCAGATCAATGGAATAGGCTTGAATACTCAGAGAATGTTCCCCAGACAAATAATCACCTAATTTTTGATAAAGGAGCAAGAAATCCTAAATGGAGCAAAGAAAGCCTCTTCAACAAGTGGTGTTGGCACAACTGGCTAGCCACTTGCAAAAAATTGAACTAAGACCCCCAGCTAACATCATGTACGTAGGTTAAATCCAAATGGATGAAAGACCTCAATATCAGACCCAAAACCATAAGATACATAGAACAACACGTAGGTAAAACACTCCACGACACTGAGACTAAAGGCATCTTCAAAGAGAAAACTGCACTCTCCAAGCAAGTGCAAGCAGAGATTAACTGATGGGAATAAATTAAACTAAGAAGCTTCTGCACCTCAAAAGAAATAGCGCCCAGGATACAAAAGCCCCGCACTGAGTGGGAGAAACTATTCACCCAATACTCATCAGACAAGGGGCTAATCTCCAAAATATACAAGGCACTGACAGAACTTTACAAGAATAAAACATCTATTCCCATCAAAAAAATGGGGACAAGAAATGGACAGACACTTTGACAAAGAAGAAATACAAATGGCCAAAAGACACATGAAAAAATGTTCCACATCACTAATCATCAGGGAGATGCAAATCAAAACAACTATGAGGTACCACCTCACACCACAGAGATTGGTACACATCACAAAGAATGAGAACAAGCAGTGTTGGCGGGGATGTGGAGAGAAAGGAACTCTTATCCACTGCTGGTGGGAATGCCGTCTAGTTCAACCTTTATGGAAAGCAATATGGAGATTCTTCCAAAAACTGGAAATCGAGCTCCCATACGACCCAGCTATACCACTCCTAGGAATATACCCTAGGAACACAAAAATACAATACAAAAATCCCTTCCTTACACCTATATTCATTGCAGCACTATTTACAATAGCAAGACTCTGGAAACAGCCAAGATACCCTTGATATTATTTTTCAGATTTGTCAACAGTTGTATTAAATATTTTGCTGGCCCCTCATTCGGTGCACATATGTTTAGGAGAGTTATTTCTTCCTCCTCTACATACCCCTTGATTAATATAAAATGTCCATCTTTGTAACTTACAACCTTCCTGAGTATAAAGTTTGCATTATCTGATATTAGTATGGCCACTCCAGCTTTTTTATGGGTGTTGTTTGCTTGGATAATTTTTCTCCAGCCTTTTATTTTGAGTCTATGTTTGTTCTGGCTATTCAGGTGCATTTCCTGTAGGCAGCAGAAGGTTGGATTGAGTTTTTTGATCCATTTAACCACTCTGTGTCTCTTGACTGGTGCATTTAGTCCATTGACGTTGAGAGAAAGAATTGTCCTGAGATTTAATGCCATCTTTATATCGAAATTTGGTGTGTCTTTTGGTTAGTCTTGTCTTAAATTAGGTCTTTCAGTTTTTCTCTTAAGACTGGTTTTGAGTCTGTAAAGTTTCTCAGTGGTTTTTTGTCTGTAAAACCATGTATTCTTGCATCAAACCGGAAAGTGAGATTTGCTGGGTACAGTATTCTAAGTGAAGCATTCATTTCATTCAGTCTTGTCACAATGTCCCACCACTGCTTTCTGGCATTGAGTGTTTCTGGTGACAGGTCTGCTGTAAATCTCAAGGATGCTTGCTTGAACTTAATTTCCCCTTTTGATCTTGCTGTTTTCAGAATTCTGTCTCTATCTGTGGGATTTGTCATTGTGACTAGGATGTGTCTTGGGGTGGTTTTTCTGGGGTCTCTTTTGGTTGGTACTCTTCGAGCATGCAGGATTTGATTACATATATTCTTTAGCTCTGGAAGTTTCTCTTTAATGATGTTCTTGACCATTGATTCTTCCTGGAAATTTTCTTCCTGGGTCTCTGGGACTCCAATGATTCTTAAGTTGTTTCTGTTGATCTTATCATAGACTTCTATCTTCATCTGTTCCCATTCTTTGACTAATTTTTCCATTGTCTGTTCATTTGCTTTAAGTTTTTTTTCCCAATCTCTCCCACTGTATGGAATTGTTATGTATCTCATCTTCCACAGCACCAAGTCTATTCTCAGCTTCTGATACCCTGTCCCAGAGCTTATCCATTTTGTCATTCACTTCGTTTACTGACTTTTTCAGACCTGTTAGTTGACATGTTATTTCAGTTTGGAGTTTTGTGATTTCTGTCTTCATATTTTCTTGGTTCTTATTAGTGTTCTGTTCAACTCGATCCATCATTTCTTTGAGTTCTTTGAGCATCTTCCATATTGCTAGTCTAAAGTCCTTATCTGAGAGGTTGATTAGTTGGTTGGTCATTATCTGGTCCTCAGAATTGTCATCTTCATTCTCTATGTCTGATGCTGGCCTGCGTTGTTTCCCCATTGTCACACATTGTGAGTTTTTCTACGTGTTGTGGTGGAATTCATTGGCTATATGATGCAGGCACCACTCTCCTCTGGCTCCGCCCTTTCTGGATAGGCTGACTTGCCTCTAAGGGAGGGGAGTCCTTCGTGGATGAAGCCTCACACAGGATCAAATCTTAGGCCCGAGTACGCAGCAGCGAAGACAGTCCGGAGATAAATGCTTGCTTCTGTGATCCAGCAAGGTTCTTAGTGTGATTTTTTCTTCTTGTTGCGATGGTGTTCTTTTCTTAGAAAGAGTGCAAGGCCACGTAGCGAAGTGGAGCCAAGTGCTCTGCTGGAGCCTCTTTTCTGCCCACTCCCAAGAGGTTCATGCAAGAGGACAGTAGACAGACACACTCAGGCAGCACTCACAGTTTTTCACAGTCGGGCCCCACTCAGTCAGCAATTTCTTACTCACTCGCTCGCTCGCTGGGTAGCTTCAGAATGCAGTTTTTGGGGGGTTCACTTCCCAGGGCTCTGAGAAGAGCTTCAAAGATTCATAAAATACAGAGAAGCACAGGACAGGGCTCCTTTCAGGTCCTAAGTTTTCTCAGGTTCCTCAGAAGAAGCACAGCAGGGCAGAGACTCTGCAGGTGGAGCAATCAGCACTTCACCTGGCAGTCCCCATGGTCAGTAATTTCTTACTCACTCACCCGCTCGCTGGGTAGCTTCAGAATGCAGTTTTTGGGGGTTCGCTTCCCAGGGCTCTGAGGAGAGTCTCAGGATTCAGAAAAGACAGAGAAGCACAGGACAGGGCTCCCTTCAGGTCCTCAGCCTCCTCAGAAGAAGCACAGCCAGGCAGGGACTCTGTAGGTGAGTCAATCAGCACTTCACCTCGCAGTCCCCAAGGTCAGCCACCTCTTACTCACTTACCCACTCGCTGCGTAGCTTCAGAATGCAGTTTTTGGGGGTTCTCTTCCCAGGGCTCTGAGGAGAGCTCCAAGGATTCAGAAAAAAACAGAGAAGCACAGGGCAGGGCTCCCTTCAGGTCCTCAGTTTCCTCAGAAGAAGCACAGCCAGGCGGGGACTTCGCAAGTGAGTCAATCAGCATTTCACCTGGCAGTCCCCACAGTCAGCCATTTTTTACTCACTCACCGGCTCGCTGGGTCGGAAAACTTTATTTACACAATCACTGAAATTTTGTGAACAAATAAGGCCAGCACTTTAGAACATAATATGTAAAAGTCTTTCTCCTCAGGTCAGTAATTAGAGCATACTAAAAAGGAAATAAGAAATATAGTCAACCTACAGTTAATATGCATGAGTTCCTATATATATATATTTCCTTAATGTCACTGCTTCCTGATTATCAGCCAATACAATAGAGCCTCCAAAGAACACAGTGCTCCCTTCAGAATTTCCCCCAGAGCACATGACCAGATAGTCAACTTCTAAAACTACACAGGTAGTATTGCTACTGTGGAAAGTAAGGTATGATAATATGCTGCTTCTACCAGGAAAAAGAGGAACAGCAACTCTCTATGGTCAGTCGTCCTCTGCCTGGAGCTTCTGAAAAAAAAAATGCTTTGCAATGTTAAAGGATTTCCAACACTAGCCAATTCAACTAGAAAAAACCAACACTTCCTTTCTATTGGTGGGAGGGAATAGTCTAGAAAAAGTTAGTTCCAGGCCCAGAGAGATAGCACAGCGGTGTTTGCCTTGCAAGCAGCCGATCCAGGACCTAACGTGGTTGGTTCGAATCCCGGTGTCCCATATGGTCCCCCGTGCCTGCCAGCAGCTATTTCTGAGCAGACAGCCAGGAGTAACTCCTGAGCACCGCCGGGTGTGGCCAAAAAACCAAAAAAAAAAAAAAAAAAAAAAAAAAAAAGTTAGTTCCTCTATTCATGTCCTTATATATGAGAAGTATTTTGAATTTTCTACCAAAAGAGACAAAAACATCAATAGCATAAACTGCTCAACAGTGTTCTGGTGCTTTTGTTCTAAAATGAAACAAGGAGTTAGACATACAGCACAGTGCAGTAGTGTCTGTTTGACTTCCATGAAGCTGATCAGAGTTCAATTCCCAGGACACCATATGACCACCTACCCACTAAGTGATCCCTGATCACCACAGCGTATGGCTCAATCACCTCGCCACCTCCAAATAAAAGTGAGGCAGTGGTTACAAGAAAGCCTTTTCCTGCCTGTCCCCTCACCAGAACATTCCCAGGAAGGGAGATTGCATTGACCCTTGTCTCCATCGCCCAAACCAGTGCAGGCTGCATTTCTTTTGTTTGTTTGTTTGTTTGTTTTCTTTTTTATATTTTATTTTTTTCTTTATTTAAACATCTTGATTACATATATGATTTTGATTAGGTTTCAGTCATGTAAAGAACACCCCCATCACCAGTGCAACATTCCCACCACCAATGTCCCAAATCTCCCTCCATCCCACCCCACTCCCACCTGTACTCCAGACAGGCTTTCCAGTTCCCTCATTCATTCACATGATTATGGTAGTTCTCTGTGTAGTTATTTCCATAATTGCACTCACCACTCTTTGTGGTGAGCTTCAAGAAGTGGGCTGGAAGTTCCAGACCTCGTCTCATTGTCTCTGAGGATTGTTGCAAAAATGACTTTTATTTTTCTTAAAACCCATAGATGAGTGAGACTATTCTGCATCTCTCTCTCTCTCTCCCTGTGACTTATTTCACTCAGCATGATAGATTCCATGTACATCCATGTATAGGAAAGTTTTATGACTTCATCTCTCCTGAAGGCTGCCTGATATTCCATTGTGTGTATGTACCACATTTTCTTTAGTCATTCGTCGGTTGAAGGGCATCTTGGTTGTTTCCAGAGACTGGTTATTGTGAATAGTGCTGCAATAAATATAGGTGTGAGGAAGGATTTTTTGTATTGTATTCTTGTGTTCTTAGGGTATATCCCTAGGAGTGGTATAGCTGAGTTGAATGGGAGCTCAATTTGCATCGACCTGATGATTAGTGATGAGGAGAGCATTTTTTCATGTGCCTTTTGGCCATTTGTATTTCTTTTTTATTAAAGCATCTGTTCATTTATTCTCCCCATTTGTTGATAGAATTAGATTTTTTTTCTTGTAAAGTTCTGTCAGTGCCCTGTATATTTTGGATATTAGCCCCTTATCTGATGGGTGTTGGGTGAATAGTTTCTCCCACTCGATGGGTGGCTCTTGTATCCTGGGCACTATTTCTTTTGAGGTGCAGAAGCTTCTCAGCTTAATGTATTCCCATCTGTTGATCTCTGCTTCCACTTGTTTGGAAAGTGCAGTTTCTTCCTTGACGATGCCTTTAGTCTCAATGTCATAGAGTGTTTTACCGATGAACATAGACCCCCAGTTAACATCATGTATGAAGGTAAAATCCAAATGGATTAAAGACCTTGATATCAGATCTGATACCATAAGGTATATAGAGCAGGCTGCATTTCTTAGATTGCTGCTACTAGAATCTGCTACTAAAGGGTGAATAAGTTGAATACTTGAATATTAATTATGAAAGCACATTTAAGTAAATATATATGTATATTTAAAACCGACAATAAAAAGTAGTTGCTCAACTTTATCCCAGGCTCCATTCCAGGAGCAACATAATGACCAAGACCACCAACTACAGAAGATAGATTAAAATGACACTGAAGAAGCAGAACTGCTAGAACCACAAAGAAAGACTTCATCATAAGCTCCATTCCTTGAGCTGCACAGTCACCAAGATCTCTAGATACAGAGGTCTGATTTTACCATCCATGACGAAACAGAAGTCTTCCATACACCACGAAAACACAGAGAGGAGAGTAAAAGATCATGGAAGGAGTCTATAGTTAATCCCATGATAGTACACTTCAGAGGGGAGAAACCTTGTATCTCCTAGGCCAAGGGAATTCCCTCTATAATATCCCTAATACTTAATGTGCCTATGCAGGGGGAAAAAGGGAAAAAAAGCACAAAATGATCATTTTTCCACATATTTATCGATTAATCAATTTTTTGACGTCTTTATGTTAGTGTAGAGATTGAAGTTGATGTGTCCAATATTATTTTATTTTATCTTATCTTTCTCTTTCTTTTTGCACTCCGGCATGAGTTGATTTCAGAACTGAGACTGTTGTGTGGTGCTTGTCTTTATTGCTGTGGTGCTCACTGGATACTTAAATTGATATTTCTTTCTTTATTGTGGTGGTGTTTCAATTGCCTTTTTCACATCCTCTCTCAAACAGAGGATGAAACCCTCTGGAAGGACTCCGCCTATTTTCAGCATGTTTGACTTTTTTTTTTGTCTTATTTTGTACCCCAATCTATTGCTTTTCTTTACTTCAAACAAAGCCACATAACTCGATTTATCTAGGTCTGCTTCTTTTTTTTAAATTTTTATTGTGACCAAAGTGCATTAGAAATCTTTCACTGTATCACTTATAGTACATAGTAACAATGAATGAGGAGCTTTCCCACCACCAGTGCTGTCCACCCTCCGCCCCTGTTCCCAGTATGCATCCCATATCTCCCTCCTCTACCCCCTAGTATGCTAGTGCAACTGGTCTCCTCTTTACAGCTTGTTGTAGATTGAGCATCCATTCCACCATCATTGGAGATAAAAAGAATAAGAAAAAGGGGAGAAAAAAATTTGGTGACAACTACCAAAAAAAAGAAAGAAGATAGAGGAAAAAAAAAGAAAGAAAAATGGAAGAAAAAAGAAAAAAATGGACCCAGCAAATAAAAATAAAAATAAATCTCTAAATAATAACCACAAGTGTGAAAAAGAAAGAGAAAAGTGGAAGAAAAAAAGAGATGGAAAATAAAGTAAAAAACTAACAAATCAAAACAAAACAAGAAAAAGTATGGGTGCTGGAGTGGTAGGGTTTGGCGTTCCCCCAACTTTTTTTTTTTTTTTTTGCATAGGCACAGTAAGCATTGGGGGAAGAAAGGGAATTCCTGTGACCTAAGAGATTCAGGGTTTCTCCATCCTTGAAGCATACCATCATGGATCAACCCCTGGCTCCATATATACTTATTACCCCACCCCAAAGGCTTTTTTCTGATGCCAGGAAAGTTTCCTCTCAGTTGTGTGTGAGAAAATCAAGCCACTGTAGCTAGCGATCTTGGTATTT
This sequence comes from Suncus etruscus, assembly GCF_024139225.1. Classification (NCBI taxonomy): domain Eukaryota; kingdom Metazoa; phylum Chordata; class Mammalia; order Eulipotyphla; family Soricidae; genus Suncus; species Suncus etruscus. Next base: position 53,767,714 of record NC_064857.1, read on the forward strand.
GTGCAGGTTATAGCTCAGGGTTTAGGATAGAGTCTCTAGGTTCTAAATGTTCCTATCCATCATTGTTGTGGTGTTCAGTCTTCTGTAACACTTGCTCCCTGTTTTTGTTCAGTCCCTAAGCTGAAGCCTAGGATATTATGGATCCAAAGATTCTGCTCAGTCTCTGTTGTCCAAGTTGGACCACTGCAATAAGACATCTTGTTGTTGTTGTTGTTTTTTATGTGTCCTGGACTACAGCCTAGGGTAGGGTTTTCCTTATTAGTCCCAAGGTAGGCTCTGTTCAGTCACAGTTGTCAAAGTCAGTTTTCTGTTGTTGGTGCTCTTATTTTTCACAGTTCAAAGGATGATAGCTCTTCTGATTTCCATTTAGTGTTAGGTGATGTGATAGGACAGCCTGGTCTTAGGTCAAGTTTTCCTTTCCTCATTGTCATATCAAAACTGGTACAAATTGGTGCCAGAGTAGTGTTATAAATCTCTCAATGGAGCTTAGTTCCTGGTGGTGTTGCCCGGAGCTGTATAATTTCTATGTTGGGGATCTGGGGTTTCGATTGGACTAACACTGTGCAATCTCCTGGGGACTGGTTGTATCCACATGTAGGTCCGCTTCTTAAATAGAGGGGGAGACATGGGAGGGTACCAGGACCAAACAGATATATGATCACTAATAGTGAGCAGGACAAAGAGGGGACCACCTACTCTAGCAGTCTGGGGGGTCATGGTGGGGTATATGAGTTGCAGAAGGGTAACTGGGATGGGGTGAGGACAAATTTGGTGATGGGTATTCCCCTGATTCAATGTTGATATGTACCTAAAATACTACTGTGAAAGATATGTAAGCCATTATGATCAAAATAAAAATTTAAAAAAAAGTAGCTGCTCTACTAGCTACAACATAAAAAATGTTTAATTACCTCCAAACAGACCAGAAAAACTTTCCAAACACAATGCTAACTTGTCCATAAGAACAAATTGTTCTCGGGAGAGGGAGCTCGCAGTTGGACCCAGCAGAGCATACATGCCAGGAAAGCCGTCCCTCTTTTTTTCTGGTATGTTACGGTTGCTGGTCGGACAGCAGGCTACAGATCTCCTGGACTGAACACTTGGTCCAGGAGCCTGGGACCCCCCACACCAGGTGGGTCTTCATGGCCAGCCCTGGCAACTCGGACCCTGGGGGGCGGGCGGAGAAGGGAAACCCCTCCCTTTCAATATTCAAACTGGAGAGGGAGCTCGAAGTTGGACCCAGCAGAGCGCACATGCCAGGAAAGCCATCCCTCTTTTTTTTCTGGTATGTTAGGGTCGATGGTCAGACAGCAGGCCACAGACCTCCTGGACTGAACACTTGGTCCAGGAGACTGGGACCCCCCATGCCAGGCGGGTCTTCATGGACGGCCCTGGCAACTCGGGCCCTGGGGGGCGGCGGCGGAGGGAAACCCCTCCCCTATGTATACTGGACCCCCTGTTTGGTTTGCTAGTAATACTATTTTTCAAAACCACACGGGCGCAAATGCACCCGCATGACAAATATACTTTTTAAGCATTATCCAAAAACGTTCCTGATCCTAGACTGTTCCTAGGAATAGAATCAGGATGCCCAAGATTCTGATAAAACACTCAAATTGACCTTTATTGTCTAGTCTTTTATGTATTGCCTCTCCCCTCATCCCTTTGTCTCTTCTACCTCCTCATACCCAAACTCTGAACCATTATCTTCCCCTTATTCAACCCTCCTTTATCCTCAGTTCCTAATTGGGTAGACACCAAGACTGACCTTCTTCCCCAACACCACCATCCAGCTCTTCATTGAAAGATACCCTCTCGGTCCCCAACTCATGCCTATATGAACAACTACAACCAACACGCCTGTTGACTCATGCTTGGTGGCCCCTCATGCCCCCATCAAACTATGGACTGTTGCATGATACCGGAATCAGCTGCAGCATAACCCCTAGTTCAAGGACAATATAGGGTTCCGTAACGCCGCAAAACATGTCTCAAACTCAACTATCACCTGTTGTCTTCAAATACCCTTGTTTTCTTTCTTTTTTTCTTTTTAAAACATAAAAAGGGTCATATGTACCTCTTTTGTATATCTCAGATGTATTCCCTTAACATCTATAACTCTTTTCAAATATCCTCATATAGTGACAATTTTTCCCACTAGATTAGTTATTTGATTGTTTGATTTTCCCCAAGCAACACTGGTAGAAGAGTAAGTCTGTATAGATTTCACATTTATACCAAGTTACGGGAAATGTTGGACTTTATTCGTCAGCCCCCAGATGCACCAACAATATCTTGTGGAATTGCTTCTCTTTTGCATAGGCATATTAAAATGGGAAAATAATACATATGCAAACAAGAGATGGAAACACAAATTTGGTAATGTAATTAGGCCTTTTACCCTGAACATTGGCATAATGATTTGGCTCAGGCCTCAAAGAATGGGCATCGCTCACGCACACCTGAACAATGAATACCATCTATGGAAACAACCACAATTGTCTTTAACATTCCCAGGATCCAAGCCTCTACCAGAGAAGACCTACCACTGCTTTGGCATTGACTTACTCCAAAGAGTACTCCCAACACCCAGGCGACTCAGCAACAGTCTGCATGCAGGGCAGATCGCTCCACATTTAATGATATGCTGAAACTAGAGGATGCTCCACATCAGCCTGACATCGATGAAAGAAATGCACAGAATCCAGAGTCTTTAAATATAAGAGTCTGATACCAACTATAGCTAAAGTGTGAAAAAGTTTCACCGGGACCTTGAGAATGACTGGAGTTGGATAGACTGGTATGCCTGGAACCCAGAGTCTGTCTTATGCCATTAAACTTCTGGAGTGAGGCCTTTTTGTAATCAGGTCAAGAATTTTTTTTTCCATTTTCTCCATTTTTCTGGACCTATGCAAACATTGGCAATTGCCACTGTCACACCTTTACTATATTTTTTTACTCTTATCCTTTAAGGAAAAAAATACCATTTACTGAACTTAAAAACAAATTACTGTAGTAAAATGCCTGCCTCGAATACAGGCAGGGGATGGGAAGGGGGGAGGGGGTAATGTTGCACTGGTGAAGGGGTGTGTTCTGGTTATGACTGTAACCCAAATATGATCATGTTACTTAAATAAAAAAAATATATTTAATAAAAAAAAAGAACAAATTGTTCTCTCCCACTGCCAGAAGAGAAGATGTGTGTTCTAGGTTCATTGTGGGGGACTGGTCCATAGAACATTTCTATCTGTATATAATTTTATTCAAATATGTTTAGAAAAACTTTGCTTTTGTAGATTTTCTTTCTGAAAATATGATCATCTATACCATGAAGTTTGGAAGGAATACAAGATGTTGATTAGTTGCTTGTGCATTATTCTTGGTTTTGAGGGAACTGTGACTACATGTTCATACTATCTTCTGGTTAAATTATGAATTAACTCACAGAAGTCACAGCCCACTTCATTAGTTCACGGGCACCACAAGAACAGTGATAATAAGTAATCCAAATACTTCTTCATAGTCATTACTTCTCCTTTTTTCTTTTTATCATTGCCTCGGTACCATCAACAATGAGAGTGAGAAAGGTGAACACATAGTGAAGGCCAAATAACAAATGCTCTAAGAAAAACTGGTAGGACAATTCTGAAATACCCATGATTTAAACTAGAAACAGCATCAAGAGAACCATTTTTATCTGCCAAAACTTCTACTGGAATGATAGTATCAGGGGAAAAAATTGCTAAAAATGTTCTGAAACTAGTTAAGATATCAGCAAGGGGACTTCTGAGAATTATGTTATGGGTGATTATCCTTCCACTGTAACTTTACCTTGTCCTCTTTCTTTGCATCCTTGTTCTCATAATTAAAAATAAAAATTAAAAAAAAATGTTCTGAAACTAAAAGTATATTTCAGCCAGCCAAGTTATTTTCCAAAAACTCATCCTTCTGATTGCCAGACTTTATAGGATTCCCCTTAGTCCACAAAAGATGTTCAAGTGCTCCCTGAGAATGGTGCACTCTCTAAACAGTGTTACATGAACATGAGATCTCCCCCAAACACTTAAATGTAATTTCTGAACACCCATAAAGACTTTTATAGGAGTGGAGGGAGGGAGGAAGGCGGACTCGGGGTGTCGGGCGAGGAGCGAGACCCTCGGCGGACTCGGGGCGCTCGGCGGGCATCCCGGAGCGGGGTCGGGCGCGGGGAACCCCGCTCCGGGAATGGGTGTAGGAGTCCGTGGCGGCGGCGGCGGCGTTCCCGCCTGAGGAGAGCGGATGGTCGCTCGCTCGGCCCGTCGGCCCGGCCCAGCGCTTTTCGGGGGGCCCTCGCGCACCCGGGGTGGCCCCGCAGCCTCTCGGCCTCGGCGGGCATCGCGTTGGGCCCGGAGCTGCAGATATGACTGGTGATTAAAAGGTTCCTGTATAAATACTTTTCTACTCCTTGGGATTTGAAGTGAAAATGCCTGGTGTTGTCCCTAGTGAAATCAATGGGCTTACAAGAGGTAGTCCATCAAAGAAAAACCGACTTTCCTTGAAGTTCTTTCAGAAAAAGGAAACGAAGAGAGCCCTGGAGTTCACTGATTCTCAAGAAAATGAAGAAAAGGCTTCGGAATATAGAGGGTCTGAAATGTCTACATCAACTCCCTATATTGCAAATAGTGATCAGGTTGTTCCTGCGGCACAATCCTCACCTCTAAACTGTGAGAAGAGAGAAAATTTGTTGCCATTTGTGGGACTGAATAATCTCGGCAATACTTGTTATCTTAATAGTATACTTCAGGTGTTATATTTTTGTCCCGGTTTTAAGTCTGGAGTGAAGCACTTATTTAATATTATCTCAAGGAAGAAAGATGCCCTAAAAGATGAAGCCAATCATCTTGAGATGAGAGAGAAGGGAAACTGCAAAGGAGATTCTTTGGCAAGTTATGAGTTGATTTGCAGTTTACAGTCCTTGATCATTTCAGTTGAACAGCTTCAGGCTAGTTTCCTTTTAAATCCAGATAAGTACACTGATGAGCTTGCTACTCAGCCAAGACGACTGCTTAATACACTCAGGGAACTCAACCCTATGTATGAAGGATATTTACAGCATGATGCACAGGAAGTATTACAGTGTATTTTGGGGAACATTCAAGAGACATGCCAACTCCTAAGAAAAGAAGAAGTAAAAATGGCAGAAATATCTACCAAAGTGGAAGAAAAACCACATCAGAAAGAGGAATTAAGTGATATGAAAAGTCTAGAGATGGACATTGTGAGACATCCTGAAGACTATAAAGAAAAACTTCCAAAAGGAAATGGAAAAAGAAAAAGTGATAGTGAATTTGGTAACATAAAGAAAAAACTTAAAGTATCCAAGGAATACCAATCATTGGAAGAAAACCAGAGACAAACCAGATCTAAAAGAAAAGCTACAGGGGATGTGTTAGAGATTCCTCCTAAAATAACCCCCAAGTACATTTCTGAAAATGAGAGTTCAAGAACTTCACAAAAGAAATCAAGAGTTAAAATAAACTGGTTAAAGTCTGCAACTAAGCAACCAAGCATTCTTTCTAAATTCTGCAGTCTGGGAAAAATAAACCAAGGATCCAAAGGACAGTCTAAGGACAACGAGGATGATCTTGATGAAGAGGACCAGGGCAAATGTGAAAATGATAACACAACTAATGGTTGTGGACTTGAATCTCCAGGGAATAATGTTAAACCCGATAACAATAATGAAGTTAAGCCCACAAACAAAGAGCAAATTGGTTTTGAATTAGTAGAAAAATTATTTCAAGGTCAGCTGGTATTAAGGACTCGTTGCTTAGAATGCGAAAGTTTAACAGAAAGAAGAGAAGATTTTCAAGACATCAGTGTACCAGTACAAGAAGATGAGCTTTCTAAAGTAGAGGAGAGTTCTGAAATTTCTCCAGAGCCAAAAACAGAAATGAAAACTTTGAGGTGGGCAATATCACAGTTTGCTTCAGTGGAGAGGATTGTGGGAGAAGATAAATATTTCTGTGAAAATTGCCATCATTATACTGAAGCTGAACGAAGTCTTTTGTTTGACAAAATGCCTGAAGTTATAACTATACATTTGAAGTGCTTTGCAGCTAGTGGCTTGGAGTTTGATTGCTATGGTGGTGGACTTTCCAAGATCAACACTCCTTTGCTGACCCCTCTTAAATTGTCACTAGAAGAATGGAGCACAAAGCCTACCAACGACAGTTATGGGTTATTTGCGGTTGTGATGCACAGCGGCATTACAATTAGTAGTGGGCATTACACTGCTTCCGTTAAAGTCACTGACCTGAATAGTTTGGAACTAGATAGGGGCAATTTTGTGGTTGACCAGATATGTGAAATAGGTAGGCCAGAACCGATGAATGAGGAGGAGGCAAGGGGTGTGGTGGAAAATTATGACGACGACGAAGTATCGATTAGACTTAGTGGAAATACACAGCCAACTAAAGTCTTGAGTAAAAAAAATGTAGAAGCTATTGGACTTCTCGGAGGACAAAAGAGCAAAGCAGATTATGAGCTCTATAATAAAGCGTCTAATCCTGATAAATTTGCCAGTACAGCCTTTGGTGAAAATAGAAGTTGTGAGACTAACAATACTAATGGGATGCACGAATCTGATAGAAGCAAGGAATCCATTGACCAAACAGGCATTAACATTAGTGGGTTGGAAAACAAGATTTCTTATGTGGTGCAAAGCTTAAAGGAGTACGAGGGGAAGTGGTTGCTCTTTGATGATTCTGAAGTGAAGGTTACTGAAGAAAAGGAATTTTTAAATTCTCTTTCCCCTTCTACATCTCCTACATCTACCCCTTACTTGTTATTTTATAAGAAATTGTAGAGCATGTTTTCCTTGTGTACATATTAAACAGATCTGGACAAAGAAAGTTGATCACATCAGTCTAGCTTATCTTTTGAAGCTATTGGATGTTTATTGGTCTCTAGGTTTTTATATAGTGAAATTTGAATAACTGAAAACCATGTTAATTTTTAGAAATCATTTCCTTTAGTAGAGACTAGTGATGCATTAGCTTCTGGGAACAAACTTGTATGAGTTCTTCATTGAAATCCAAAAAAATTGGAAGCATTTAAACACTTTCAAGTCTACACCTATATTTTGTTTGCTTTTTAAAATAAAGTGCTTGTATTTGTATCTCCATATTTTGGAGTAATTACATGATGTTTATAGGTCCTGTGGTTTTTCAACTAAGTAGAATGTCATTTTAGCATATTTAGTTTTATAAAAGTCACAAAACCAAATCTTTTAATGGGCTATTTAGAGGAACAGTCTGGACTGTGTATTTTATGCCTTGAATCGCTTTAAAAAGTGTCTCAGAAAAGCCAGACAGTCCTCTTGTATCTTAAGAATTTTACATGTATTTATGAAGATGATTCTGTAGTAAATCTTTTGGGGGGCAGGAGATAATTTGTATTTCTTCATAGTCATACTCTGCACGGTCTGTATATAGTACGTCAAACTTAGAGGTGTGACCTTAATTTTAACTTTTTTTTTAACTGGGAGGTTAATAAAACTTAAAATGCTTAGCAATTATAAAAAAAAAAAAAAAAAAAAAAAAAAAAAAAAAAAAGACTTTTATGATGGTAACACTTAGTAATTTCTTAAAAAACTAAAGAGACTTTAAATTGGGGCAGGGGAGGAGGTAAATGAGGAAGAACAAACAGAATTTATTATCTATATGCCAAATTCTATATCAAAGTATTCCAAGACTACATACAAGGACAAAATTACAATGTTCGTGCATTGATGTGTCATTGAGATGGATTTATAAGTGTAATTATAATCAAAGTAAACAAGTACCCAAATGTGACTAAGTGGTAGGCGAAATGCAATAGTTTTCAAGTTCACAAAAGCACAACCAGAATGATGTACATAGCATAATTTAGAATTTAAGGAACTAGGAAGAGACATTTTTGAAACTGAAAGTCAGTGACTTTTACTTTACAATCACTCTTCAAATTTTCGTAGTCCATTGTGCAAAGAACCTTCCAGGAAAGTATGTTCTCACTTGTGGATGCAATCATGTTTGCATTCCAAACTATCAAACTAGGGCTGGAACGATAGCATAACTGTAGGGTGTTTGCCTTGCATGCAGTCGACCTGGGACTTACTACCCAGGTTCTATCTTTGGCATCACAGATGGTCGCTAGAGCCTAACACGAGCTATTTCTGAGCACAGAGTCAGGAGTAACTTTGTGACCAAAAACCAAACTATCAAACTAAGATATTTATCATCAAACTAAGATATTTGTTTGGATAACTAGGTATCCAAATGGCATTTTTAAGTGTGCATTCAATACTGATTAATATTAAATTTTCCCTTTGTATTATAACATTTTACCAACACATATACTTTATTTATTTATTTGGGGGGGGTTTTGGGCCACACCCGGCAGTGCTCAGGGCTTACTCCTGGCTGTCTGCTCAGAAATAGCTTCTGGCAGGCACGGGGGACCATATGGAACACCGGGATTTGAACCAACCACCTTAGGTCCTGGATCAGCTGCTTGCAAGGCAAACGCCGCTGTGCTATTTCTCCAGGCCCCAACACATATACTTTGACAATTTCAGGCAAGGGAGAACTACAACATAATTAAAAAGCATTCACCTGAAAGAAAAAGACTGTTTTTCTGAACAAAAATAGAAGTGACAGATAATAGTAATTTGTTTTACATAAGATACATCTCATCAAAATTAAAGAAAATTTTAAAATTTAAGAAAATGTCGAATGAAATTTAACTTAGAGAAAAGGACATCAGAGAGACATGCAAAATATTGTACCATGTAAACCCAAGTAAATAATTGATCATATATTTCCACACTTCTAGTTTCACCAGTTTTATTAATTTTTTCATGATGTTTAATACCAAAACCTATGAAAGTGTTCAATGGCCTTATTTACCCTACTTTGGGATGTCTCTGAACAAAATACATTATCAGGAGAGAATGTATTTTTCTCCAAATGTCAAATTTTATTACAATCAACAGATAAAAATATAAAAAGGTCACTTCCCTAGAGACAAATAAATACCACTAAGGTTTTTTAAATTACCTCATACTGACACCAAATTCCACAAAGAGTAGAGATAGCCACATTTTTATTAGGAACGTGCAAACTTTAGCATTACTCACGAGAATAGTTCCGTAGCTTAAAAGGAACTCCTCTGTGACCACTTGAGGTCGAAAAACCTGTGTGATGAGAAAGTTTTCATGAATTAAATCCTGAAAGCCCTATGCCAAAAAGGAAGGAAAAAAGACAAAAAGGGAAACATTTTGTTTGAGTTGACTTTTCTCACCTCCAGTTTACAAAGAAGGGAGTAGTTGGTGTTGTTAAATCATTTTCTAATTATGACCATACCTGAGAAGTGACAAGGTGAAGCACTATAGGCATCAGTGGAAGAAACATCTTCAGCTGCTTCACTTGAACTGTTGAAGGGTGTTTGCGACCAGAAACAGTAGCCAAGGCATTGAGAATGTCACCTGCAAGTCACATGCAAGAGCAAGCATGGAAGTTCAAAACCACAAATAGTTAAAGAACTGAGGGTCATTAACTAAATGCTAACAGGATTTCTATAGGGGTTGATTTCCAAATAAATGAAGGAATATAAGCTGAATCATTTTCTTCACAAATATTGAAATTATAGCAGAAATTTATAGATCTGGGAAACAACCTGGATAGAAATATTCTTTTCTTCCTTTTTTTTTTTTTTGTTTTGTTTAGGGGTCACATCGGACAGCCTTCAGGGATTCCTCTTGGTTCTTCAGCCAGAAGTTGCTCCTGACAGACTAGGGGGACCATGTGAGAGGTTGGGAATCGAACCTCAGTCTGTCTTGGGCCAGCTGTGTGCAAGGCAGTCGCCCTACCCGTTACACCATCATCACTCTAGAAATATTCTAATTTAGAAATTTAAAAGAGGGGCTCAGCGGTAGGGCCATGCACACAGCTAACATAGGACGAACCCTGGTTTGATCTCCCAGCATCCCATATGGTCCCCCAAGCCAGTAGTGATTTCTCAGCACATAGCTGGAGTAACCCCTGAGTATCACCGGGTGTGGCCCAAAAATAAAAAACATTTTTAAAGTAAATAAAAAAGACTATATGTGACAGAATGGCAGTTTTAAAAATGATTTTTCTTCCTTCTTCCTTGTTATTTTTCCAAATTTTGATCAGAAACTATTGCCTTTATAAATGAAAAAGCATTGTTTTACAGAAATCAGAATTCTTCTGGCACAGAAACCAGAATATTTAAACTACAGAAACCAGACAACAACAACTAATGTGTGAAAAAAAATTCACCACAGAAAATGACTAAGGGGTTGGACAACCTAGTATGTCTGGAGCCCAGAGGTGGTCTTATGCCAGAGAACTTCGGGGATAAGGTTTCTTTGTATTTAGGACAAGCTTTTTTTCCCATTTACCCATATTTTGCTGGGCCTATGCAAAAAACAACACTTGCCACTCTTACACCGTTATTACTGTATTTTTTTAACTCTCATCCTTTTTAAAAATAAAAAAGAACTTACTAAAAAAAAGCATTGTTTAAAAATTATGTGACTGCATTAAAAATAAAATTTGCTTTAATAACAGAATAAAGGTAAAAAGAAACCAAGGCCTAAAACTTTTCATGGAGTGACAGGTCCAATAAAAAATAAAACTTGAGGACTTCAAAATCCTATCACATGAAAAATTATGAGTCTAATAAGTGACCAGATCATCGCATACAAGATGAAAATTTTTTAAAGTTTCAATCTAAAATAAAATTTGAGATACTCTATTTTCAGTCATTAATAGACAAATATATTTCCTAAAGTATTAGTAGTGATGAACAAAAAGGTACTTTGATAACATTCTAAACTTTTGAGTTTAATATATTTTACCATAAGTTATATTCACTTTCAAATTTTAAACATTTTTGAGTTATAGCTACATTTGCTGAGAAATCTTGAAATGTTATTTAAAGTTAATGCATGTAGCCCTTAGATTATTTAATTTCTGAAGATAATTATTTTAATTTCTACATTAAAATCTTCATGGAATACTGATTTTTTTTGTTTTGTTTTTGGGGCACACCCAGCAGCCTCAGGGATTACTCCTGGCTTTGTACTCAGAAATTGCTCCTTGCAGGCACAGGGGACCATATGGGATGCCGGGATTCAAACCAACATTGGTCCTGGGTCGGCTGCTTGTGAGGCAAATGCCCTACCACTGTGCTATCTCTCAGGCCCCCAGAATACTGATTTTTAAAGCTGTAACAAAAGCCCTTTACAATTCATTTCCACTCTCATCAAATTTTTTAAATCAATGAAATCTTCAAACTTTAATAACAAAAGTCTTTCATAATCAAAATGAATGCCTATGCATTTTAATCTAACAGTCTATGAACTAATCTGAAGGAAAAATTCCTTTTTCTTCAGAATTAGGTAGCAGGAAATCTTGAGAAATTTTACTTAAAATAACAGCACAAGTTTACTTTTAAGCATTAAAAATTTGTTTTGTGCTTACTTTCCAACATTTCTTGTTTACAACAGTAAACACTCCAATGTAACATTTAGCATGCTTGCTGCAGGCAAAATCATATCATAAAAGCAAAATGCAAAATAATCATAAAAATAAGGAAGGCAAATTTTAAATCTGGAAACTATACATGCAAGAAAAAGTGTCATCAAACTGTCCTGACAAGACAGGACCAAAAGCAGTGATGCCTAAAAGGCAAGTCACAGAGAGGCAGGCAGCAAGGGCCTGAGGAAGAGACTCCAATTTACCCAGAACACGTGGCAGCTCCTGCACGATGTGACAGATGAGAAGGTCCAGGCATTTGGACAGGTACTCATTGCCGCTTTGTGGCTCCTTGCCTGGAGAGGTCTTTCTGCTGTCTCTCTCGATGTACATCACCAGTCTACACACAATAAAGTGCAAAAGATTACTGCTCCTGATAAAACAGCTGGTAGCATCAGTCCCACAAGGCCACCAGGGCAAATGTTTCCTGGGGGCATCATCCCTATCATGTTGACATTTAGATTTGTAGCAGTGTGTCAGGCACAATGCATTTTGGCCTTCAAAACAGCCTGAACATTAATGCAGAAAGAATATATAGGAACTTTGAGTATCCCAACCCAAGTTGTTATAAAAACAATGCACTAATTGCATTTGCCATTAGCTCATGAAGAGCCACATTACTCAAAGCAGGATGAAAGAAAAAGGTGTCAGGTCACAAAAGGGCTCTTGGTAGTGTTGCAAAGACTCAAAGCTGAACAAATTATCTGAACTTTGTTCACCGTCAATAGTAAACTTGCTTTGAAATGTAAACAAGTATTATGAATTGCAGCTATTTCAATAAATTGCTGGCTTAAGTCCAAAGAAAATTTTTATCTTAGGACTGAGTGATACTAATTATTATTTGGGGCATGATTAACAAGAACATGAGGGTGATCCCAAATCCAAAACTGAAGTTTCACATAAGGAAGTTAGCAGCCTGTGTTCTGCAAACTAATTCGATTCATAGTCACAATCTATCAAATATGTACAATTTGTTAAAGTGCAAAGAAAAAGATGATTAATCAGCATAAAATTATCACTATTGCTTGAAGAATGCAGAGCACAAAACTTCTTGAAAATGAGTAAAACATAGAAATGACACCTCATCATTTTGTGATAAATTTTGTGTTGAAATACAGCATTCATGTAAGATGTTTAAAAATGACTGAGAACATGGGGCCGGGAAGGTGGCGCTACAGGTAAGGTGTCTGCTTTGCAAGCGCTAGCGTAGGATGGACCTCGGTTCGATCCCCCAGCATCCCATATAGTCCCCCCAAGCCAGAGGCGATTTCTGAGCACATAGCCAGGAGTAACCCCTGAGCGTCAAATGGGTGTGGCCCAAAAACCAAAAAAAAAAAAAAATGACTGAGAACAGCATGGTTCACGAGTCAACCTGGAGGTCCCAAGAATCTGTAGAGAAAAAAAAATGCCATAAATGTGACCTTCTGCTTCCAAAAAATTGAGGAAACGCCTGCAAATTCTGAGAAGTTGGCATATGTTCCATCAACACTATTTAAAGAAAAACACTAAACCTGTCTTCCTTTTGAACTTCCCAGAAGAGCTTCCTGATATCTGCCTGCCAGTCTAACCACCTGTAGGAGCAGCTGTCCAAAGTTAAAAATGATAAAATATTACCTCCTCTAAGACTATTCCTTATTACCCACTGAACCTAACTATTCATTTCTATTTGCATGTTCTAACAATGTCACCTCTTCACCTTCCTAAGAACCACTCTTAATGAAATCATGGGCATTTTCCTCTAACCCTTTCAGCCCTTTCTTTTATTCACTCATATTTTATTTTGAGTAGATCCACTACTTATATTTCAAGTTCTTTTCAACAGAATCCTTTTGAATTCTGAATGAAACCAACATCCAGATATGATATGTCTGCAGGAAAGGCTGCTGATATTAAATATAGGAAAACCTCATTCCACTGCAAATACCTGACATCAATATTGAATGTTCCAGTATAATACCAGGAATCCAGCCAAGTATCATTGGCCAACTAATTCCAAGTCTGTTTTAAGTTTTTCTTCTCCTCAAACATCCAATGAGATTCAGTGAGTGAAGTTATTATCATCTATTGTACAGAGAAAATCTTCCCAATTCTTATTATAAACACAAACACCTATTATACCCCTCTCCTAACCACACTCCCACTACAAAAGCAGACATATCCAATTGTGTACAATCCCATGTAGAGTAATTTGTCAGTGTCTTAACTTTTAAATTCTATTAAATCCAAACCACTAAGAAAAAAATGATCCATTCATATTTAGCTCTCTGCAAAAGCAACAATAAAATTGAAAGAGAAAACGCCCAGCAAAGGGATACATCTTAAATAAAATGTGTTTCATCATTAGAATGTAAATAGAAATAAATGAGTAAACGGAGCTGGATTAACACTTCAGTGGGCAGGGAACTTGCCTTGTATGTGGCCAGCTCAGGTTCAACCTCATACCTTGTATAGTCCCTTGAACCCTTCAAAAGTGATCCTTAAGTACAGAGCCAGGAGAAAGCCCTGAGCAACACTCAGGTGTGACCCAAAACCCAACCAAATAAATAAATAAGTAATAAAACTACATAATAAAGTTATGAGTAGTTGCTCAACTAATCTTGTTCATTTAGCAGGTCTCCAAAAATATGCTGCTTACACAAGAAAAATAATATTTATACTTTTTTATTTTGAAAACTCCAGAAGAAAACATAAATGACACACAATTATACTGAATTTACACTGATGTAATCTGGCAAGGGACAGAGGGTGGAAAGCTTTTCACTTCCTAAATTGCTTTAAGTTTTGAATCATGAGCGTTAGCTATCCAAAATTTAAAATTCAATGCTTTTAAAATTCTGAGATGATATCATTCTACATAAATATCTAAGTTTTAAGAAATATTGTAATGTTCAGTGCTATAGAATACTCTACCAGATAACATATGCTGCATGCAGGGCAGAAGTTTGTAAGATACACAGAGCCTTGTAAGATAATAGGCACTATGTGCCTTCATAATGTCAGTGTCAGGCTAGTTTTCACGGAGAAACCAACAGCAGTACTCTGCAAAAACCCAAACTTTAGTATGGCCTGTAACCCTGGATGTTTCCCTTCTTCCCTTAAGGAGGAGAAAGCTTTAACTTGCTAATTCTGGGAAATAGATGTCAATCAAATCTGGATATAATTCCAACTCTAGCACTCACTAGTAGTATGATCTCAGAAAACTTACTAAACCTATTAAAAACTTCAGCTTTCTAATTATAAAATGAGATGATGCCTACTTTGCAAGACTGCTGAGAGGATTAAAGGAGATAATTGCTTAGGGCAATGGTGAAGATAGTAGTCAGGATACATGGATAAATTAAGTCCCATCAATAGCAGTATTGTTAATTACTATGTTATACATTATCATAATGATGAGAAGGGGATAGGAAGGAACTGAAGACACTAATGGGGGGAAGTTGATACTGATATTGATGTTGGAAGTTGATGGGACTAAATCAAGATACAGTATGCCTGAAACTCAATCATAAATAACTTCATAAATCATGGTGCCTTAAAAAAATAAAACCTTAAATTAAAAAAAAAAAGTCTCAATTTTCACTAAGGTCATCACCACACACACTTCCCAAAGTACCTATCCTCTGTCCTACTTGCGTCCTGCCAGCATATAGGGGTTCCCTCTGATCTCTAGTAGTATCAGATTTCGTCTCTATCTTGTGGCTTGCATTTCATAATCACACTGATGGTACATTTTAATATTTCTTTACGGTTCATGCTTCTATTTTTGTAAAATACCTGTGTAGCTCTTTTGTTGCTTTTTCTACAGGCCAATTGCTTGTTACTGATTGTCAGGCATCGCTTATCAGCTATAGAGCCTAGCTGATTAAATGTGGGCTGCAACTCTCAGGTGAGGGTCATGCAACTCTTAAAGAATTTGTTTTAAGTTTATTTATTTAAATGTATTATTTGCACATGATTGACTGGTATACTTATTTTTATATGTGCTAGGTTACACAAAAATTTCTCAACCACAAAGAGGTCATGAGTGGAAGACATTTAAGTCCTGATCAAGGTCATTACTCTTTTCCCTTTTCCTATTAGTCAACTTTTTGTCTTTCACAAACTTCACAGTCAACTGGAAAATTATTTGTCAAAACGACTCAGAAAGAAATCTAATTCACTGTTTTTCCAAGTGGTAATTACTTGTCTGGCAGTCTTCATTAAAAAGGTGATTATAAGGAGAGCGGACTTGGTGAGTCCTTTCCCCCACGTGGGCGTAAGCCCAAGTGGAGAACGGACTGGGTGAGTCCCTTCCCCCAACGTGGGCACCCTACCCAGCGGGTACCCCAGCACCCCAAGCAACCCGCCCCAGGGACCCCAAGCCAGAGTGGAGAGCAGACTGGGTGAGCAGTGGGGGTATGGTGGGGAGGAGGGAGATTTGGGACATTTGTGATGGTAATGTTGCACTGGTGAAGGGGGGTATTCTTTACATGACTGAAACCTAATCACAACCATATTTGTAATCAAGACGTTTAAAGAGAAAAATAGTTTTAAAAAAGAAATTATTAATTGTATCAACTAATGAAAACTAGTCCAAGACAATAAAGACTGTGAGTTCATTGGGAAAAAAAGAATATCCTATTGCTTTCGTTACTTTTTATTTTTGTTTGTTTTTTGGGTGACACCTAGCAGTGCTCAGTGCTCACTCTTGGCAGGTTTAGGTTGACCATATGTAATGTTAGGGATAAAACCTGGGTTGGCTGCATGTAAGACAAGCACCCTATCCACTATATTATTTCTCCAGCCTCTACATTTTGTATTTTGTTCAAACTCTCCACTGAAATTCTCCAACTGAAAAGGTCTGAAATATCTGAGTTATAATTTTATAAAGTCTCTAATAATGCTACGAGAGTCTATATTCTCTATGTATATTATTACCTTCTTTGGTTATTTTATCATAAATTACTTTTGCTTACTTTCTATTGTATTAAAATTTAACTATAAAAACTGAAAGGATATTTTGAAATCTAGGGTTAGACTTCCCTAAAGAGGATTTATCTTTGCTCCAAATTTCTCTACTAGAATACCAATAAAATTTTATCACTGCAACCCAATTTGAGATAAGATAATTAGAAAGTGGGTATCTTTCCCTTCTTGCCAAAAAATTCTCTTTATAAATAACAAAGAACCTAGTAGCAAGAATGGAATAAATGGAAGTATTTGTCTTGGAGAATAAGTAAACTCAAAAGAAGTCCCAGAAAACTTGAATATTAAAAAAGAAAATTCATACTTTTTTTTTTGGTTTTTCGGGCCACACCCGTTTGATGCTCAGGGGTTATTTCTGGCTCAGAAATTGTCCCTGGCTAGGGGGGACCATATGGGACGCCGGGGGATCGAACCGTGGTCCTTTCCTTGGCTAGCGCTTGCAAGGCAGACACCTTACCTCTAGCGCCACCTCGCCGGCCCCAAAAATTCATACTTTTATAATTATTTTTTTCTCTGAAATTGAAAACCTCTAGAACCTAGAGACTCTATCCTAGACCCTGACCTATAACCCGCACAAATATCAAGATCGCTAGCTACAGTGGCTTGATTTTCTCACACACAACCGAGAGGAAACTTTCCTGGCATCACAAAACTTTTGGAGTAATGAGTATATATGGAGCCAGGGGTTGATCCCATGATGGTATGCTTCAAGGATGGAAAAACCCTGAATCTCTTAGGCCACGGGAATTCTCTTTCTTCCCCAATGCTTACTGTGCCTATGCAAAAAAAAAAAAAAAAAAAATTGGGGGAACGCCAAACCCTACCACTCCAGCACCCATACTTTTTCTTGTTCTGTTTTGATTTGTTAGTTTTTTACTTTATTTTCCTTCTCTTTTCCTTCCACTTTTCTCTTTCTTTTTCACTCTTGTGGTTATTATTTAGAGATTTATTTTTATTTTTATTTGCTGGGTCCATTTATTTTCCTTTTTTCTTCCATTTTTCTTTTCTTTTTTTTTCTCTCTCTCTTCTTTCTTTTTTTGGTAGTTGTCACCAAACTTTTTTCTCCCTTTTTTCTTATCCTTTTTATCTCCAATGATGGTGGAATAGATGCTCAATCTACAACAAACTGTAAAGTGGAGACTAGTTGCACTAGCAATCTGGGGGGGTAGAGGAGGGAGATATGGGATGTATACTGGGAACAGGAGCGGAGGGAGGATAGCACTGGTGGTGGGAATGCCCCTCATTCATTGTCACTATGTACCATAAGTGATGCCGTGAAAGATTTGTAATGCACTTTGGTCACAATAAAAATTTAAAAAAATATTCATTACTAACTTAATAATGTACAGTGAAACCAACATAATTTTCAGTATCATTTTTAGGTTAAAACACTATAATAATTTTTAATATTAGTGTAAAATAAACACAGAAAAGATTTTCCTTGCTTTAATACCTTTATTGAAATGCCTTTAGTAGAAGAAAAAAAGAGCTGGTGGGAATTCATGGAACTACTTTAGAACAATGCTCAATTTCTTCAGATTCTCTCGCTAGGCCCTGCGCTTACAGTAAAAATTTACACAGACTACAAAGAATACATTAATTTTACTGAAAAGGGACTGTTAGTTACTAAAAAATTTCACATTCAATGAAAAAGTTAGAATGTGGAAATATTTGAGCATTGTATCTTCAATTGCTTCAACTGCTATACAAAACAGAAAATGACATTTCTTAGTGTTCTACAAGAGTTAAAAAAGACTAACAATATAAGATAATCTATGTAAACTACAAAAAAATAAGGTTCATTTTTCTCCCAAGGACTTATCTCTTTCCTCACTTCTGCTCCCTTCATTTATCTCTACAATTCATTCACACTAATCAGCCCACAAATGCTTTGCTTCTACTACATGGGATATATTTATTCCACATACATCCACCTGTGGGCTTTCTCTCATGTTTTCTATTATGCCTTCTAACTACTTCCAAGCAGGCCAAGTACTATCTCCAATGCCTACACCAGTGCAATACCTAAAGTAAAATGAATCAACATTGTATAAAATTTATTTTTTGTGTGTATATAGGAAGAAATTTTATTATTATTTTTTAAATATATATTTTTTATTTAAGTAACATGATCATATTTGGGTCATAGTCATAACCAGAGCACCCCCCTTCACCAGTGCAACATTGTCCCTTCCCCCCGCCCCATCCCCTATCTGTATTAGAGACAGGCATTCTACTACAGTAATTTGTTTTTAAGTTCAGTAAGTTGTATTTTTTTTCCTTAAAGGATAAGAGTAAAAAAAATATAGTAAAGGTGAGATAGTGGCAATCGCCAATGTTTGCATAGGTCCAGAAAAATGGAGAAAATGAAAAAAAAAGTCCTTGACCTGATTACAAAAAGGCCTCAACCCAGAAGTTTATTGGCATAAGACAGACTCTGGGTTCCAGGCAGACCAGTCTATCCAACTCCAGTCATTCTCAATGTCCCAGTGAAACTTTTGCACACTTTAGCTATAGTTGGTATCAGACTTTTATATTTAAAGACTCTGGATTCTGTGCATTTCTTTCGTCGATGTCAGGCTGATGTGGAGCATCCTCTAGTTTCAGCATATCATTAAATGCAGAGTGATCTGCCCTGCATGCAGACTGTTGCTGAGTCGCCTGGGTAACATTGTATAACATTTATTTATTCATTCAAAAATACAGTGTCTATTGTATTAAAAGCATCTTTCTAGTCAATAGAGATACAGCTCATGGCATGTATATTTAACAAGTAAATAGATAGAAAATAATTTAGTCCTATAGAAGAAATAAGGGAGAGTAAATCAGTCACTTGCCAGCCAGGTCTTCAGTGACAGAATGTCAATTAAGCAAAGACCAGGAGTACAGAAAGCAATGTGAAGATAACGCAAACATTCTGTGCAGATGAAAAGGAAATAAAAGGCAACTTCCAAATGGCAAGTGCATGCTTGGTGTGTTCATATGGGCTGGAGCACAAAGAAGAGAACAGACAACTAGACTAAAAGCTATGGTAAGAACCTTGAATTTTATTCTTGACAGGAATGAAGTGATACAACTTATGGAGTTCAAGCAGCCCCTTGAGCCCAATAAGAAAAACATACCATAGAAAAGTAAGATCAGTTAATAAGAAACTGAATTATATAAATAAGAAGCTTTGGATCTTTGGCTGGGTTGGTCATCTAAAAATTACGTGAATTGATAAGATTCTGGATATTGCTTTAAGCTGCAAGTAAGGAGACTTGTTATTGATTGCATCTGAGTTGTGAAAGGAGACAAAAATAATAACTCCATGCAATTGGAGCCAATTGGAAGAATAGAGCTCCAATTTATTGAGATGGGAATGGCTTTGGAAGAGCATGTTTGGGATATAAAAAAAAAAACTCTTATACATGGAGTCTAATAATAAATTACTTTGTATTACACTTGCTTTGTGAGTCTGAGTCCAGAGGAAAGGTCTGGGTTGGTAACATTAATCTGAAAATGATCCACCGGCATTTTGTACTTAAGGCCATTAAATTAAATAGTCAGTAACAGAAACTGAGAAAGATAGGGAGGCTGTAAGAAAATAATGTTGCCTTGGTACTGAGCAGAGACTGCTTCAGGACTTCTTTTTCTGGTAAAGGCAAGTTAGCTTTACAGGCAAACCTTCCCACTATAAAGTGAAAAATACAGAATAAAATATATGCCATAAAATCATGTGAAGTACAAAGAAAAACAGGAGAAATACCTGAGACAAATCTAATACAAAGGAGCTTGAAATTTGAATTAAATTTTCTGTGACAGCATCAGATATTGGTGCAAAAAGTGATGTCTGAAACAATTTAAATGGAAGAAGAGATGACATATTCTGGAATACTGTATCATATGATCCAGATGAAACTCCAGAAACAGATGTCAAACATGCTGATGTGACACTTCAAAAAAGCAGTTAAAAATATGCTCCTGGGATGTTATTTACAAAAGACAACATATGGGAAGCACTCAAGTGCCCAATGGCAGATGAGTGGAAAAAGAAGCTGAAGTATATATACACTAAGGAATATTACTCAACTACTAGAAAAGATGAAATCTTGTCTTTTGCTATAACAAGGATAAAACTGAAAAGGGCTGTGCTAAACAAAACAAGTCAGAAGATAAAAGCCAGATGATTTCACTCATATGTGAAATATATAACAATAAAGCAATAAAGAGAAAATGTCCAATGAAAACACATTTATACAAATAATTGTGGTTACCAAGGGGTCAGGCTAAAAGGGTAGAGGGGGGTCCAATGGACTGTAGTGGAGGATACTGACATTTTGTTAGACACAATCTTGTAAACAAATGGTACTTCAATTTTTAAAAAATAAGTTTTTTAATATTTGCATGGAAAGTTTAAAGAAACTTATTTAAAAAAACAAAGAAAATAATTTAGGAAACCAGAAAAATAAGATAATGACAAAGGAGTATGCCTTGCATGAAGTTGACCTGATTTGGACTCCCAGCACTGCATGGTTCCTCAAGGATCACCATACAGTCTTCCATGCCCCCAAGTATCACTGTATAAGGTCATAGGGGACTACTAAGGTGACCCAGGTAATGCTTCATGTTGCAGGGCCTGGGCACCATTTGTGTGTGAACCCCTGTTTGAACCAGCAGAGCAGTTTACTGCTCCCATGGAAAGTAAAAAAATATTTATCATAGCAATTTACAAATAATTTAATTTATACAACTATAAGTATATATGGATAATCATAGTAAAATATCTGTTCTATAAATGAGTTGTCTATTTCATCAAAGATAATTATATCATTATATCATATATTATATTTTATCAAAGAATTATATAGAGTGAACATAGTTCCCACAATCTATTTATGAACTAGTTATTCATGTTATAATCAGAAGTGGCTTGAATTCAAGTATCTCTAAGATATTTCCATCCTATTATTTTAGTGTTTATACAGAACATGAATTATGGGAGGGTGGGATGAGATATAAAACTAATCAGAGTGACCCATCAGGAGACTTAAAACGGAGAGAAACATTAGGTATTAGGAAACTGAAAACAGAGAGAGCCATTAGGTCCATTGACTTGGACCAAGACAAAAAAAAACAAAAAACAAATCTTTTTTGTCAGTGGGAAAGTTGGGCCACACTTGGCTGTGCTGGGGGCTTACTCCTGGCTCTTTGTTCAAAGTCATTCCTTATACTGCTTAGGGGACCAAATGTAGTATTAGAGACTGAATTAGGGTTGTTCTCATGTTAGACAAGTATATCTTCTGTGCTATTTCTCCAGGAGTGGTCTTAATAGAAAGAAATAGACAAATAGAGGTGGGTCATCTTTTGAAAGAAGAGTTGATAAACTTAACTGAGTGAGTGATAAGAACAGAAATAACAGGTTAGTTTTGAGGTGTGGGCTAAATAACTATAAAAATGCTTTTAATGTTTCTCTGAGTTCCATTGACAACTTTTGGGTAGTATCAAAGTAATGATGGAACTAGAAATTGGATATGGTTTGTTAAACTGAGGTTAAGTTAAGCTGAAGATTTCTCTTGAGCATGCATTGAGTATGTTAAAGTATTATAAGCCTGGGATGGATCAGAAAGATGTGCATTTGAAACTACAGGAATATGTAAAATCACTTCATAGATAAAGGAAAAAAAGATGCAGTGAAGATGGTTCAGGTGAGGGCAAAAATCGGAAAGACAGATGAAAAACAAAGTTGTTAAGGCACATATGGCTTCTTCACTTCTAAAACACTTATATAGTAACTGACTTCTCACAATGCAACCATGTCATTCTCTCAGTAACAAATCTCTGTAATCTTGTCTTCCATTCATATACTTTCCAGTTCTTTTCTCTTGAATTCTGCTTCCCCTTCCTTGCCAGCACACATATAACTAAGTTCCTGTGTGCCTTCCTTTCTCTCTCTCTCTCTCTTTCTCTCTCATCTTTATTTGTACCACTATTAGGTTAATAGTCCTCAAATGCCACCAAATAATTTTAATTATCTAGTATTATCTGTGTCATTAATCTGATCATCGAGGCACTAGGTTGGGTAGATATTCATAGCAGTAATCTGCCATCAAGTGAATTGATCTATATAATATATGGAGCTTGAACAGGCCCAGAATGTAGTAGCTGCATGAGTTGATGACTTAACACATACTTTCTACACTATCTCCTTTCATTTGATCCTGATTAGGAATTATGTATGATCAGTTGACTTTGGAGGAAAAACATTGAACCTGGTTAGTGAATGGTTCAATATTCATGCATCAAATAGAAGTAGACTTCTGCCTTACAACCCCAATCAGTAGAAGACAGTTCTCAAAGTTAGAAGAACTCCAAACAATGTATTTTGTTGACTCTGAGTTGATTTATGACCACAAATACAGATTATCTACTAATTATAGTGGTTGATAAGTACAAAGCAACAACTTACTAAGAGAGTCAGTTAGAAAAAGCATAAAGTCAATATATCAAACTTGAAAATTAGTTAAAAATTCTTTAAAAAAAGAATGTGTTTTAACATCTCAGAAGATACTCTTAATATATATTTTATATATATATATATATTCAGAAGATATATATATCAGAAGATACTCTTAATAGTAGCCAATATGATGCTCTGTAAATGTTATTCAATCTCTTCTCCAGCCTTCCCTGGGCTTTCTCATTATATCTACATATAACATGCAAAAATGTAGGCTATGCATGGGCTTAGCAAAAGAAAATCTTCTCATCAATAAAGACATAATGCTGCCACTGTCACTCCAGTCAACATGAAAAATCACTGCTAAGCCATTTTGGCTTCATTTCTTGAACAGACCAACAGACCATCATAGTGTAGGTTGGTTTATGAAAGGGACCGTGAATTATATATTTGTCCTGGAAGTAGATTTTCTTTCCTTTCCATATTCTTCTTGCAGCAGCACCTAAGCAGACACAAAAGAAATGTCTCCTTAAGGGGTCAGAGTGACAGTATAGTGGGTAGCTGATCCAGGTTCAATCACCAGCATCCCATATGATCCTATGATCCCCAAGTCAATCAGGAGCAATTCCTGAGTGCAGCATCAAAAATAATCCTTGA
This sequence comes from Suncus etruscus, assembly GCF_024139225.1. NCBI lineage: Eukaryota > Metazoa > Chordata > Mammalia > Eulipotyphla > Soricidae > Suncus > Suncus etruscus. The sequence continues at coordinate 53,791,357 of NC_064857.1, forward strand.
GTATTGCTAGATGTGGTCCCTCAGGGGAAAAAAGCATCTCATTTATTATCATGGTATTATACAGCATTTTATCTGATCAAAGAACTTATTAACAGTGCTCACATCCATGAAATTTAATCATCCTATAATATGAACGGATTCATCACTCACAAGTACTTTGCAAATATGAAAGGAGGAACACACCAACTGGGAAACAACATAATGGAAAACTGGGCTTTATCATACAGCACATATGTTTTGCATCAGTAAACAAAGTATGTTTATACTGTATTTTTCATTGCAAAAGAACAGATTCTAATCATCAAGGGGTAGAAAGTAGAAGTAGAAAGTAGAAAGTAGAAGAGAACATCTCCCACTATTATTTCTAACAATATGCTTACAGAACTTTTTTCCCAGTCTCCATAACCCCAATTTCTGCTAGATAAGGCCCAAGGCAGAAAGGTTTTTCACCAAGGGACACCATAATTCTGTTTGGGACATGAAGAATGATCCTCTATCAGCTCAGAGTAATTGATCAGGAGCCATAGAACTAACTCAACAATCTGTACCACACACCATACATTTGGTAGCTTAGTGTTCAGATCCCTGCAAAAGAAGCCACTAGCCCACCATCACCACCAGCTACAAACCAATGATCCTCTCAACAGAGTCAGGGCTCAACAGTACTACAATACAGGCCTAAGCACCTAAGACTCAGTTGCACCAAAATCACGAGGTCTGGCCCCGAGATCCCCAAGCACTGCTTAGGAAGAGCTCCCAAAAAGTGACTGATCATCTTACCAATGGAAAACTGGCTGCTGCCAAATGGAAGAGAGTGGGTAAAAACAACGCAGGGACTCTCTGAAGAGCCTTTGAGTAGTTCTATGCCTAATAGTAAAGTTAATAAGAACCTCAACAATCACCCAGGAAAGGCAGGGTCTCAAAAGATTCAACTCTTTCAAGTACTTGACATCTGCAAGATGCACACCTGGGATTTGAGTTTACTTATAACAGTGAGAACTGATGGATAATTGAAACTCCTGATATACATTTTTTATTTGGTTTTACAAACCTGGAGATCAAAACCAGGGTCTCATACTTGTTGAGGCATATGCTCTACCTCTGAACCACATATACAAACCCAGACATATATTTCCATATTTTATTATAAATTGCTTTATTTGAGACCATGATTTTATTGTTGCTCATAATACATTTGTTTCTGCCACTCCATGATCCAACACCAATCCCACCTGCAATGTAAAATACCCTCCAATTCCCACCCATTCCCAATGCTGCTCCCTGCAAGATTGAAATAATATATTTTATATTGCTTGTTTACAGGTAAATGCTAAGGGTTTTGTTTGTTTTTTGGTTTTGGAGCCACACCCAGTGATGCTCAGGGGTTATTCCTGGCTATGCACTCAGAAATCGCTCCTGGCTTGGGGAATCACATGGGACGTCGGGGATCGAACCACTGTCCATCCTAGGTCAGCCACGTGCAAGGCAAATGCCCTACCACTGCACAACTACTCTGGCTCTGAAGTTATTTTTTAAAGCACAGCAAAAAAATAAATAAATAAGTAAATAAAAAAATATATATATATCATGGGTCTGGAGAGATAGCACAGCAGTGTTTGCCTTGCAAGCAGCCAATCCAGGACCAAAGGTGGTTGGTTCGAATCCCAGTGTCCCATATGGTCCCCCGTGCCTGCCAGGAGCTATTTCTGAGCAGACAGCCAGGAGTAACCCTGAGCACCGCCGGGTGTGACCCAAAAAAACCAAAAAAAAAAAAATCATGAAAATTATTGTATTTCACAATGAGCATTGTCAGAGATTTATTATGTTATTGTTTGCTAGTTGACCTTTCTATTATTTGTTTTGGTTCTGAACATTAGGTGGCTTCAATTTTGCATTGACATCTAAATTGATGTGTTCTGACTGGGATGACAGTATTGGGAAATTTGGAGTTGTCTCACACAGCAATGTATGCTTTGTGGAATTCCAAAATCTGTGGCTGATACCATGATGGTTGTGGGGTGTGGTTTCAACTACCAAGCCTTCTAGAAGCATGAGAAGGAGGACTGAAGGTACCTGCATGCACTCTGAAAAAGTCCTGGTGAAGTCATCCCAAAATATTAGCACAATTGGAATTTTGGTAGTTTAGGCATCTCTGCAGAGATCAGTAGTTAATGGAGAAGTTGGGCCATTGGTGAAGCTGTAGTTGTGAATGGTGGGTGCAGCTGGCAAGGCTTTAGCAGGGCAGAGTCTCTCCTGCTGAGATGGACTGCTTTTAAGCTGTAAGGCCAGTGTACCCATAATTTTTCAAAGCTTATATTATAGATCTATCAAGAATAATGTTTATGGAGTTTATGGAGCTAGGCGATACGGACATACATTACCATTTTTATTTATTTTGGCCTTTAAGACATGACCAGTAATGCTCAATAGCTACTCCCAACCCAGTGCTCAAAAGTCATTCCTGAGGGAGGGACCATGTAGCATCAGGAAATGAACCTAGGCCTCCTTCATCTAAAGTATATGCCCCAACCTGCTGAGCTATCTCCTCTGATCACTGATATATACTTTTTAAATTCTCTCAAAACTGATTTCAGCGTTGTTTCTGACTGTGTACTTTGCACATTTGGAGTGAGGGTGTGGGGGGCACAATTGGTAGTACCCATAGGTTAATCCCATATAATATTTGGGGACTATTACTGGTGGTTCTCAGGTAACCATGTGGTACCAAAGATCATGACTGGGGTTTCAACATGTAAAGCATAAATTCTAGCTTTTGACTCATATTCCATCCCCTGTGTGTACTTTGAACATAAGAAAGTGTGGGTATTGCTCTTAATTTTAATATTATAAAAGACAGAAACATTACTTGCTTATCAGTTTAGCCCATGAGACTAAATATATGTTCATATTTTTATGGATTTTAAAATTCACAGATGAACTCTTACTATATTTTTAAAAAATTACCATTTTACCAGCATGAATTTAAGATTCAAAGAAGATATGAAAACTTTTGTTTAAAAAGTATCAGTATTGGGCCCGGAGAGATAGCACAGTGCCGTTTGCCTTGCAAGCAGCCGATCCAGGACCAAAGGTGGTTGGTTCGAATCCCGGTGTCCCATATGGTCCCCTGTGCCTGCCAGGAGCTATTTCTGAGCAGACAGCCAGGAGTAACCCCTGAGCACCGCCGGTGTGGCCAAAAAAAAAAAAAAAAGTATCAGTATTATCAGTATTTCCTTTTATTGTTTTTTTCATTACCTCTATGCTCATAAAAAAACTTTCTTTACTCATATTTAAATATGTAAACATCCAGATGTTTATAATTTCTTTTTGGTACACAATTCTTTAATCCACCTGGAATTGACTTTTGTATGGTGTAAACTGAGAAGAAAATTTCCCACACCGCAAACCAGAGTACATACCAGAGTAAATACAAAGTAAATATTCCTTTAAACAAATCTTTCTATTAAGATCAAAGTTTTTATTTATTAAGTTTATCTGATTACCATGTTAATATCAAAACTATGGAGAATGGGGTGGGGGACTAGGAAAATCTGATCCACCAGGATGTGACATTTCAGACTCCCAGCAACACCTCAACAGTGAACTTATGAAACTGTTCATCTTTAAAAAGGTTATCATTTCTGAAAATACAGAAGACCCTACTTTATGACCTGTTGTAGACAATATGAGTAGGAAGCCATTTTGGGAAATAGGTGGACATTTAGGGCTTATCATATCATTTTTATCTCATTTTGACAGTTCAATTTCCCTGTCATGCTAGACTGATTTAAAAGCTGACATTATGAAAAAGTGTGCTGAAATTTCACGCATAAAAGGCTGCCAGTGATGACAATAAACAGGAAAAAACACATGTAGCAAAGGTGAGTCTGAATCCTGGTAAAAAATCTTTGGTTCTCAGCCAGATGAGCAGCACCCTGGCCATTCCAGCTGCTATTAGAATTTCAAAGAATCTGTATGGAACGATGAACTGGCCTCTATAGAAGCATCCTTAAGAATTTTAACATCTTTCTAACCTGAAGTCTGCCTCTTTTCTCCATACCTTTATATTCACCCCAGCATTTTATGTGCACTTTCATATAGTAACTGGATTGTGAGGTACAAAGGAGTAAATACCAACTATTTTTCCAGTTTACACTGACAGCTTATGTGTTTCTATTAGTAAATTCCATCTACAAACTAAAATGAAGTAGGTATATATATTCATTAAAAGATTATCTCTAATCCCTCAAAATCTACTTGTACCATTGCTAACAATCCTTTATTTTCTCTCTGATGGTTGTGCTTATTAGTCCTTTTCTTATTTAAAGGAACGAAACATGTTTATTACAATAAAGCTAAAAATAAAAATGAAGATATCAAATAATTTCCTCCTGACCACAATCAGAGAGTCAATTTAGCATTATTGGGCCAAGTCAGTCTCATTAAGCAAATTTTCATAAAATATACTGGTTAAAGGTCCTAGGTTTGATCCCTGGGATCACAAAAATGACAAACAGAAGGGAATGGGGAGATGGCTAAAAGGATTAGAATGCATGCTAAGCAAAGTTCTAGTTTTGATTCCTGTTATTGTATGGTCGTTTGAACATGGTGCCAAAAGTAATCCTGAGCACTGCCATATATGTTCCCCAAATTATATATGTATATATATACATATATATAATTTATATACAAACATAAATTAGATAAACATATATACACATAGAGAATTTATTTTATAAAAATAACTTGATAATTATATTTCCTCACTTATCTGAAATAAAAATCCCTTCATATTAATCAAATAAATCTATTAATGTAGTATTTATATTATAGCAATGCCTGCCACCTTTTACTGAGGTATTTCAATCTTAATGGAAAGCAGATTAACTTGTAGGTACAGATCATGAGAATATGGCTACACTGAAAAACCCCAAATATATCTCCTAAATAATTCATACTCTACTCCTAGCATCTAATATGCACAGGTATTATTAAGTGATGGTGTTTATAAATATCTTCCCCAAAGTTAGAGTCATTCACATTTCCACAGTCGTGTTTGAAAGTGACTTTGGATTTCTGGTTCTGACAAGAGAAAACAACCTCAATCTTTCTCCCCTAACCAAAGATTCAGAAAAACAGTCTGGACAAGAAACACATGAAAGACAGAAAAAGGTCAACAAGGAGGAACACATGAGGACCCCCAAGCACTGAGGCTGAGCTTCCTTATCTATTCATGCTAGCCTCCAAAACAAAATTAGCCTACATAGAGTTTCTACATAGGGTATGGCATTTGCCTTTCACACAGCCAACCTGGGGCAGCCAACTCAGCAACCTATATGGTTCCCCCCAAGCATATGTATATAATCACTCTATAAACAATCTGGCAATTTCTTAAAAAGGTAAGTACTTTAACAATATTGAAAGAAATTCTCCATGGTCACTTGGATTCTTTTAAGTCTTGTGAAGAGATAGTAACAGTATTGTTCCCATCTATTTGTTGATGTGTGCAAAGCATACAATTTTGAAGAATATGGCATTTTCCCCCCAGGAAGAAGGTACACTATAGGCCAAGGTGAAAAAGACACAATCTCTTTCCTGGAGTAACGTCTGGATGGTTTGCTACTCCTAGTAACTGGGTGTTTCCTATTCATGGGGCTCCTATGAGGTGATACAAACTACTTTACTGTGGTACAGTACGCAAAATGCATCCACACGACAAGAATTAGGAGTCAAAGAGAACCCATTCAAATAGAAACTAATACTATCTGCTATGCTTGGATGCTAATAACTTTTGTCTCTCTTCCAAGAGCCTCGGATCTTCTGTCAGCATCTATAACACTGGAGCAGGTATACATTCTAGCTTGCAGTTGGCTGAAACTTTTCAGTTCTTAAGAAAATACAGGTGGCTAGTGACTTATATTTCTTTTTATAAAATACCATAATGTGTTAGTACTTTTAAATTTGAATTTTTGCTCATTTTAAGGTAACACTAAAAGCTGACCTTCATATCTGCCCAAGCTGCCATTGTCATAGACTCATCTAACTCTAAAAAGAGAAGCAAAACTAGCTGCAAAATTTCACAGATAATACTGACCTCAAAGTTCATTGTACTGGAACCCCTTGAGAATGGGAAATGGCAATTCTCTACCCTGCCAGCCCTGGCAGCTGCACACACATTACTGCTGCAACACCAATGGCCCAGCTTCACCACTTTTTCACAATTCCCTACAGAAACTCCTAGCTACCCAAAATTTTAGGTATGCCAGTTTTGTAGTTGATAACTCCAAGAACTGTTTGGAGGCAGGGTTGGCCCTAATGCTGCCCCAGCACCTACTTGCTCCAGGGTTTATAGGATATTCTGACATCTTGGGAAGAGCAACACCATGCTTTCAGGACAGGATTGCCACCTAATGGAGAGATGAAACTAGAAGATGTTCCATGAAACCCTGACTTCGACATAAAATCTGTGCAAAATTCATGATCTCTAATTACAGAAGTCTGACTGCAACAACTGTGATTGAAGGCAATTTTTCCTGGAAACACGAAGAAAGAATTCGGGGTATGCCTGGAGCCTGTAGTTGGTCTTATGGCAGGATGCTTCATGGGTAGCGACACCCTACTTTTAGGCCAAAGGTTTTTTACCCCAACTTTTGCTGAGCCTATGCAAAAGAACTGCCACCCCTCTTTTTAATTATTTATTTATTTATTTAATTTATCTTCTGTTTGAACATACTCTTTGATACTCTGTGAAACTAAGAGTAAAACAGTTATAAAGGCACAAAGCTGAGAGAAAGGGAGCAGGAAAAAATGGCCAAAACAGTCAGGTGCTGTTTCTGATTGTGGTTTGAAAGCTGTTGAGCTGTTGCTTAGTGTTTGCTTACTTAGAATTTGCCAAGATCCCTATTTGTCCACAGGCAGAGAGGCTATGCTGGCAAGTGGTTGTGCATGGTGGAAATCTGGAAAAGATAGGAAATCAGACACTTTCGAAGCAGTGGTGAGACTTAATGTAGAAAGACTGAAGGGAAAGCTGTATGAAAATTTGATTTTCTGTCCCTCCCTCCACTTGGAGCTTGCTGGAGACTCCCTTTCCTCCCACTGCTGCAGGACTTTTGCAGTGTATTCTGGGTAATGTGAAATATAAACATAGTGGTATGAGGTTTCTAGATACAGAAAAAGGGAAATGAGGTGCCTGGGGAAACATCAGAGGCCTGTATAAAAGTTTGATTTCTCCAAAGCTTGAGGGCATTAATTCTCTCCCGTTACTGACTTGTAGATTGTTGGTAGTCTGACATGCCTACTGGGCCAAGTTTGGAGAAGCATCCTCATTGCACTAGGACTGACATTCAGATATCTTTTACTACATTGAAGATTATTGACTAATAATCCTGTAGCAGGACCAATCAGACATAAGCCCTACTTGTGCAGACAGACCTTCCAGCTACATTTCAATGCACCATTTAAAATTATACATAGTCAGAGAGATAGAAAAGTGGGTAAGGCATTTGCCTTGTATGTAGCAGACCTGGGTTGGAAATCTGCCATCCCCTAGGGCTATCCCCTGAGAATGCCAGGAGTAATTCTTGAATGCCAGGAGTAACCCCTGAGCACTGCCAGGTGTGATGCAAAAACAAACAAAAAGTATACATGGCAAAAAGGAACTAAGAGCACCCTCTAGCATGAAATGCAAAAAAAGGAGAACTCATCAACTGATATAAGGAACTAGGTAGAAAAAAATGATCGGGTTATCAACAGAGAGTTCATGGGAAAAGAAATGAGGATGTCCTTAAACCCTCAAACACATGAATGCTATGTCTTCCTCATGAGAATGAGGAACCACAATGAGACTCTGTATCTATATTAGCAGTGTCTGAAATGTTCCCTCAATGAGATGATGGAGAATCCGTGCCCTCACACATGGCTACCACTGCATAATCATTTCTTTAATTTATTTTTATTATTTTATTGAAACCACTGTGATTTACAAAGTCATTGATAGTTGGATTTCAGATATATCTGTGAAAATATCTGAACAGTGAATCAGAGTCATTCCCATCACCAGTGTCAAACTCCCTCCACCAATGGACCCAGAGAGCACCCTCTGGCACCCTGTGCTGCCAGTATAATAGGCTCATGTTAAGTTTAGATTGTTATAGTTTGTGTCTCTTTATTCTATTGTTGTTTATTTGGGCTTGGATATTTAGTTCTGTCCATTTTTCCCCTCCAACAATGCACCTGAGATCACTTGGCCCCTGGCCTGGCCCCCATCCTTTCTTTTTCATTTTCCTTCTTAATTTTATATAAAAATACAGAAATATGAGAAAAAACAAGGTCATCATGGTTCTATGAAAAAGGTGGGAGCCCCTATCTAAAAGATGAAAGGGAGTGGCAGTTCATTTGCATAGGCTTGGCAAAAGTTGAGGGTAAATAGAAAAAAAACAAAACCTTTGACCTAAGTGTCCCTACCTATGAAGCATCCTGCCATAAGATAAACTACAGGTTCCAGGCATACTTATTTGTCTAACCCTAAAGTCTTTCTTCATGATTCAAAAAAAAAAAATTCTCAATCACAATTGTCACAGCCAGGTTTGTGTAATTAGAGATCATGGTTTTTGCACAGATCCTATGTTGAAGTCAGAGTGTCACAAAGCGTCTTCTCATTTCATCTCACCTTCATTTCTTCAATGACAGACCCTTCTCCATCAGTTTCTGTACTCCTGAAACCCCAGAATTGTGTATATGAGGTCTCCTAAATCTATGCCTATCCTTGTCTGCTTTTCATACAAATTTTCCATGTCTTTGTACTGGACTGTGTGCTTCAATGTGCCATTTCAGATTTGCTTTCAAAACCCCCTGGCTGTCCCCAACAGAGGCAATTTTCTTTCAGTTCTTCTGCTGGGTTTCCAAAAACTATCTCTCCATAGAGTTTTCATTATTTGTGTGTTAAATATTCTGTCTGTTCCATTAGTTCTGCCTCAATAAAAGTGGTCTGCTCTTCTGGTTCTTCTTCCTTCAAGCATGATGCCTTTCCATGATTATGACAAACATCTGCTGGCTCAGCACTTTCTCTCCTGATCCACACACATGGTAATGAAGCAGGTGGTGTGAGAAGGCTGTTCTTTCAAGCACAGAAATCAATTTCATCCCCAGCAGCCACACTCTCAAGCAGATGGTCCCATATCAGTCTCCTCAGCACTCCTGGAAGTCTAGCACCCCCACCCACCCAAAACCAAACTCTCCCCACCCTATATCACCCCTCTTGCATGGGTTGCTGCTCTAGATTTGAAGCTCATAAACTCATTTGGTTTTATCATTCCCTTTTCTTTTAAAAGAAAAAATTACTCAATAACCCCAACTGAGAATTTTTTAATCCAACCCTCAAAATATAAGTATAAATTATGTTTATAAAACAGAAATGTACTGGTAATAAATCATAAAGACTTTATTTTATATTTTATAGGACTCCCCACCAACATTTAATTACATGACCTCGTGTGGGGTCCAAAGTCTTTGTAATAGACCTAAGAAAGAGGCAAAGTAGAAATAGGATCAGATATGCATCCAGACCACAGTCTTTACATCACAGTGACTAGCGGGAAAGACCAATTGCACCAAGCCAAAGCTCTGATGGTCCGAGTAGTTTCATTCTTATAATTTTTGGAGCAAGAGTTACAGTGGAAGGGGGTTTAATTGGGGTAGGCTGGTACATTTGATTAGACACATAGCCTCACATACGTAAGCAAAGCACACCACCAATTACATACAAAGCCCAAATGGAATTTTTTTGTTTGTTTTTTTTGCACTACACCCAGTAACACTCAGAGGTTACTCCTGGCTATGCGCTCAGAAATAGATTCTGGCTTGGGGGACAATATGGGATGCTGGGAGATCAAATTGCAGTCCATCCTAGGCTAGCACTTGCAAGGCAGGCACCTTACCTCTAGTGCCACCACTCTGTCCCCCAAATGGAATTTTTAATAGGCAGAATGACTCTCAGAAGAAATAACTCTCTTAGCTGAACAGAAATCTGAATGATCTAAAGAAAGTGAACAGAAATCTGAATGATCTAAGTAAGGCAGCTACACAAATATACAGATAAAGAATTGAGGTGATTATGGAAAACTGAGTAAGTAAGAAGAAAAGCTGTGACTGTGTTAGGGGATGAATTCACCAAAAAGTGGATAAAGACAGATGAGGAGACAGCAGAAACTCAAATGATTTAAGTGGTGAAGGCCTAAGGAAGGGACAGAGCTTGATTGTAGTAGAACCACAAGTGTCATTGGAGGATCCTGAGGTGTAAGAGTCAAATGCAGACTGACAAACACACACTGTGTAACAATAACTTCATGGTATTCAGACTGGAGACCCAAGAAACAATGGAAAGACCGTGTTGAGAAGGCTGTATTGGAGGGTCTCGCAAAAATGGAGGCAGGCACAAAGAGGGGATTTTAGCTAGGCAAACCATTGGTGATATATTTAAAACCAGACAAGTGAAACTCCTGTTTTTGACTCTAAAAGACTGAGAAGGTGTTTTCCTGCTTTTCTGAGTGAGGCAGCCAAGAAAGATCCAATCGAAATTAATGTTCTCAGGCCCATCAGCAAGGTAAATTGTCTCTGCCTGAGAAGGGTGAAGCGTGATTCCTGACTAGTGTTTGGGTACAAAAGATAAGGGCCCGGAGAGATAGCACAGCGGTGTTTGCCTTGCAAGCAGCCGATCCAGGACCTAAGGTGGTTGGTTCGAATCCCGGTGTCCCATATGGTCCCCTGTGCCTGCCAGGAGCTATTTCTGAGCAGACAGCCAGGAGTAACCCCTGAGCACCGCCGGGTGTGGCCCAAAAACAAAAAGAAAAAAGAAAAAAAAAAAAAAAACCAAACAAAAAGATACATTATAAAAGGCCACTGCTTTCTTCCTTGCTTGGTTTCCTGCTTTCACATGTGAGGCAGCCAAGAAAGATCCTAGAAAAAATAATCTCCTCAGGGCTAATTAGCAAGGTAGGCTATCTCCACCCATATCTTATTAGTCAATGAACCACATCATAAAAAAAAACACACTACAAAGGTGACAATGGGGAAACAACTCAGGCCAATACCATGCACAGAGAATGAAGATGGCAGCTCTGATGACCCAAAAAGTGAAACACCTTGTTAGTCTCTCAGAGAAGGAGTTTAAAGAAATATGGAGGATGTTCATAGAACTCAACGGAAGCACAGATCAAGCTGTTCCACAAATAAGAACCAAGAGAATGTGAAGATAGAAATCAGAAAACTCCAATCTGAAATAACAGGTCTGAAAAACTCAGTAGAGGAAATGAAAATTTCAGAGGAAAGCCTCTCAAACAGAGTAACAGTTGATGATAGAATCAGTGAGGTGGAAGATGAGATGCATAACAGCTCATTACAAATCTTCCTATACGTGATGTACATGGAATATATTATGCTGAGTGAAATAAGTCAGGAGAGATAGACACAGAATAGTCTCACTTATCTATGGATTTTAAGAAAAATTAAAGACATCATTGAAATAATACCCAGAGACAATATAGGTGAGGGCCAGAAGGACTGACTCACAATATGAAGCTCACCACAAAGAGTGGTGAGTGCAGTTAGGGAAATAACTACACTAACAACTAGCATGACAATGTTACTGAGTGAGAGAAGTAGAATGCCTGACTCAAATACAGGCAGAATTGGGGGTAAGGGGGACCATTAGTAGAGGGCATGTTGCACTGGTAAAGGTGGGTGTTCTGTTTATGAGTGAAATAATGCTATAATAATAATACTACAATAATGTTAGTAATCATAGTACTTAAAGATTTTATATAAAACAATAAAATAAAATAAAGAAAGGCTACTAAAAAGCTTCTAAAAACAATAGATTCTTTTTTGGTTTTTACATCACACCCAGCAGTGCTCAGGGGTTACTCCTGGCTCTATGTTCAGAAATCGTTCCTGGCAGGCTCGGGGGACCATATGGAATACCGGGATTCAAACCACCGTCCTTCTGCATGCAAGGCAAACACCTTACCTCCATGCTATCTCTCAGGCCCCAAAAGAATAGATTCTTATTGCAAAGTGGCAGGCTACAAAAGTAACACACACACAAAAATCAATGGCATACTTATACACCAATAATGATAGAGAAGAAATGGACATTAAAAAAAATCCCATTCACATTAGTGTCACACAGTCTCAAATACCTTGGAGTCAATTTATCTAAAGAAGTGAAGGACCTACACAAAGAAAACTACATAACTCTGCTTCAAGAAATAAAAGAGGACACAAGGAAATGAGACACATACCCTGCTCATGAAATGGGAGGATTAACATCATTAAAATGTCAATACTTTCAAAGCACTGTACAGATTTAATGCAATCCCTAAAGGGATACCCATGACATTCTTCAAAGAAGTAATTAAACACTCCTAAAATTCATTTGAAATAATCAAACAAACAAAAAAACAAACAAAAAAACAACCCACGAATGGCTAGAGCAACCTGTGGGAAAAGAAATATGGAGACATCACTTTCCCCAACTTTAAATTGTATTATAAAGCAATAACATTAAAAAATGGTATTGAAAAAAAGACAGACCCTCAGATCAATGAGAATAGACTTGAGTAGTCAGAGAATGTTCCCAGACATATAATCTATCTTTGATAAAGGGTCAATAAATGCAAATGAAGCAAGAATGTCTCTTCAATAAGTGGTGGTGAGACCTCTGGTCAGCCACTTGCAAAAAAAGCAAACTCAGACCACCATCTAACACCATGAACAAAGGTCAAATCCAAACAGATTAAAGATCTTGATATCAAACCTGAAACCATAAGGTATATATAATGACATGTAGGTAGAACACTATATGACATTGAAACTAAAGGCATCTTCAAGGAAGAAACAGCATTTTCCAATCAAATGAAAAGAGATAAACAGATGGGACTATATTAAAATGAGAAGCTTCTGCACCTCAAAAGAACTAGTGTCTATTATACAAAAGCCACAGACAGAATCAGAGAAACTATTGACCCAATACCCATCAGATAGGGGGCTAATATAAGATATACAAGGTACTGACCTAACTTAACAAGAAAAAAAATCTAACCCCAACAAAAAATGGGGAGAAGAATTGAACAGACACTTTCTCAAAAAGAAGAAATACAAATGGCTAAAAGGCTTATGGAAAAATGCTCCACATCACTAATCCTCAGGGAGATGCAAATCAAAAGAACAAAGAGGTACCATCTCACATCACAGAAACTGGCACACAACAGAGAGAACAAGAACCAATCGTGCTGGTGGGGATGTGGGGAGAAAGGAACTCTCATTCATTGCTGGTGGGAATGCCATCTAGTCCAGCCTTTATTGAAAACAATATGTAGATTTCTCAAAAAACTGGCCATTTAGCTCCCATATGATTCAGCTGTACCACATCTAGAGATATACCCTAGGAACACAAAAACTCAATACAAAAATGCCTTCTTCACACCTATATTCATTTGCAGCGCTATTTACAATAGCCAGAATTTGAAAACAACCAAGATGCCCTCCATATACACAATGAAATGTTATGCAGCCATCAGGAGAAATAAAGTCATGAAATTTCCCTATATCTAAATGGACATGGAAACTTATGTTGAGTGAAATAAGTCAGAGGGAGAGAGGTACACAGAGAATAGTCATCAATGGGTTTTAAGAAAAATAAAAGACATTATTGTAACAATACCCAGAGACAATAAAGATGAGGGCTGGAAGGACCGTCTCATGATATGAACACAAAGCGTGGTGAATGTAGTTGGAGAAATAACTACATTAACAACTACTATGACAATGTTAATGAATGAGAGATGTAGAATGCCTCTCTGAATACAGGCAGGGGGTAGGGAAGGTGGGAGGTTAGCGGACATTATTGTTGGGAATGTTGCACTGGTGTTCTTTTTATGACTGATACCCAACTACAAACATGTCTGAAATCATGGTGCTTAAATAAATATATTATTCCAAAAATATAAATAAATAAATGACTGACATGGAGAGGAACATAGAATACAACTTAAAAATAGACCAACACATAAAACACCAGCTTTCAAGACATGGTAGGCAAACAGCAAAAAAACAGTGATCCCTAAACAATGATAAACACAGGAGGCTAATTAGAAATATCCACATAATTTTCTCTTAGATGTGGAGAAATCAAGTATCAAGGAGGCACCCAATAGAAACCTCAAAATGTTTCCAAGTGATGAGTATGGGTTACTATTATCTCATGCTAAGCAACTGATCTTGTACACAGCCCGTCTCCCTATCAGTGGGAAAAACAAAGGCCAAAAATATGGTTCAAGAAATCTTGTATAAATGAGGCCCTAGGTTTGATTCCCAATATCATAATGACCAGTGAGTGGTTCCAGGATAAATTCTGCCTTCTCCTACCCTGCTCAACACTACTAGGTATGTCTCTACAACTAGAAAAAAAAACAGAAAATACCCATTAAACTGCTCTCTCAATGAGTGAAAACATGAACATTTACAACTTATGAAAGGAACACTAACTTGATCCCCTAATTCAGCCAAATGGCATCTCTTGTCTCCTAAAAAATGTATATATATTCTTCACATTAGTAATCTTGTACCATAAATAACAATGACAAAATATTAACAATCAGTAGCAAGTTTTCTTTATGTTAGCACAGATTTTGTGGGAATTTTTTTTCCTCTTATATAACTATACAATTTCCACAATTTTGCCTGCTGACCCACAAATACTAAAATATTTTTGCTTTGACTGTTTACATGGAAAGGTTTGAGAGTCCCCCAGTCTAGCGCCATCTCAAAAAACTCTTAGTCTGGGGCCAGAGAGGTGGCACACGCAGTAGGGCATCTGGCTTGTATGCACTAACCTAGGGCGTACCAAGGTTCGATCACCTGGTGACCCATATGGTCCCCCAAGCCAGGAGTGATTTCTGAGCAGATAGCCAGGTGTAACCCCTGAGTGTCACCGGGTGTAGTCCAAACCCCCTCCCCAAAATCTGAGTCTTCAATTAGAAATATGCATAAAGCCATGTTTTCAGGGTCCCTCTGGATCTCAAAAGAGTACAGACCACACAGTTCAGAAGTTAATCAGGAAACACCTTGGTGAGGAAACAATACAGGACAGTGTCTCCTTTTAGAGGAAGAACAGGAACCCACAGAGACAGTTCCTCTTTCCTGAAAACTAGTCCTTACACCCTGCAAATCTGCCCTGACTCCTCTTTTCCCTTTCCTGGCTGTTCAGTGTTTCATGACCTGCTCCAGAGCCCTGGGACCATGAAAAATATGACTTTATTATTGATTCCAGAATTGGTGCCAAAAACAAGACCAAAATTGCTAGAATTGCCCCCCAAATCTAGGAAACTCCAACACTTTCTGACCACCCTGCTCCTGTTCCACAGACCTCCTCTGGTTCCCATGCTTCCTCAGTGACATTCTAAGTAAAATGTAAATCCTGGGCAAGATATAAATAAAATAATATTTAAACATGAAGAAATATTCTCGTAAAACCAATATCCTCATAAGACAAAGTGTTTGATAAAACCTTCAGTGAAAACCATACCTTGCTTGGCAGCTAAACAGCAACATTTCATGGTTGTGGATCAAAACATATAAAAGAACCAGGAAGGCTTTTGCTCGGATAGACGTTGAAGGGCTGTCCAGTAAACGAATGATTGTAGATACAAAATCCTGAGGAGACATTTAGAAACAAATTTTGACCAAACACAAAATTAATAGGATAGTAACTTTCAAGGCAACATAACCTAAATATTGCATAACAGCTGTTAGTAGGAAATCAAATATCAGCTCCTACTTTTCCATTGTTCACTTATACTGGACTCTATACTAAACTTTTAATGTTTTTAATAACCAGCAGATGAAATTAGTAAGGAAAGGTATCCAATAGACTGTGATAACAAAATATGTTGGTAGGTTTAATTTGAAGAGCAAAATTCTAAATGTATATCTGTGTAAACTAACAATATTTCAATAAAAACCCATAATAAAAATTAGATAGAATAAGCATTAATTTGTATTTTTTATTTATACCTAAAGTTATCCATTAAAACTTGGCAACATTATCCCTATTTAATTTTTTCATTATGTCTATTTTAAAAGAAAAAGTTTAAAATTTAAGAATTTTGAAGAAATTCATAGCAGTAGATTCAAATCCATGCCAGCAAAGTCTTTGGATACTAAATTCTGCTTCTTAACACTCTACTTGGCATAGCAGTGCTCAGGGGTTACTTCTGGCTCTGTGCTCATAAATTACTGCTGGCAGGCTTAGAGAATCATATGAGATGCTGGGGATTGAACCAGGTAAGCCATTGCAAAGCAAATTCCTTGCCTGCTGTGTTATCACTCTGGCTCCTGCAAAATCATATGTATAGAGATTGTATATCTGGTCTACACATATAAGTGTATAATATAAAATAAAATCAATACCCAATCTATGACATAAGAGAAAAACCTATTTTCCTAAAACACTCATTAAAAGTATAATACACTACACACAGTTGATAAGTATTAGTATTACTGTTACTTTCCCTTTTTAACACAAGTCTTACTGATAAGCAAAAAGACTACCTACATACAAAGTTTGATCCTAGTAAGCAGAAAAGCAAAATTAGACTATTTGCAAACTAGTTATAAAGAGCAGGAATAGAGTAAGGAGAGAGAAGGGAAAAAAGAGAGGAAGAAAGGGGAGTAGGGGAGGGGGAAAAGAAAGGGAAGGGAAGAGAAGGGTGACCCTGCACTTTCTCGTAGGTATCAGGAGGGAGGAGACTTGAGGGCAGGGCCAAACCTTGGCAACCACTGTCATCATACCCACTTAGGGCCGCACTCCAGAGAATAGACCTAGCTTCGCAGATGATAAATGAGGACTGAGATCCAAGGGCAGAACACTCTAAGCCACCAAATGCAAAGAAATATGGGTAAACTAAGGATGACATTAGCAGCCGGGAATATAGAGAGAAATCCTAGCAAGTTTCCAAGTCCACCAAAATGCACAAGCCCAATAAATGAGGACCTAAAAGTGGCAATAAAAGCCATGGCAACAGAAATCAAGGAATCACTAGCAAGCAAGATTAAAAAATTCATAGATGAACAATTCAACCAATTCAAAGAAGAACTTTTACAAAAGATGAGAGAATCCTTACAAATGGAATTAAGGGAAATAAAAAATGTCTTAGCAAGCCATAATAGCAGAATTACACAGTTGGAGAATCACACAGAAGAACTTGAAGAAAAAACTACAAACCAAAAATGACAAAGAAACCAGTAAAGAAATGAGGTAAAGCATTGGAAGAAAATGATGTTAGGTATTTAATGAACAAAGACAAAAGAAATAATCTACGGACTGTAGGAATACCAGAAGCAGAGGAAATAGGGAAAGGAGAAGAACAAGTGGTGAGGGAAACAATAGCAGAAAACTTTAACAACCTCTAGAAAGAGGCATCAGTACAAATCTAAGAGTGAAATGAGTCCCTAATGAAATAGACCCTAACAAACCAACACCAAGACATATAGTAATCCAAATGGCAAAAAAAAGAAAAAAAGAAAAAAGAAAAGAAAAGAAAAAGATGAATTCCTATTTGAAACAATTCAAGCAAGAAGACAAGAAGACAGTGCAGTGACATATTTAAACTACTGAATAAAACAAACTTCCAACCTAGAGTCCACTACCCAGTAAAACTCTCATTCATATGGAGGGAGGACTAAAAATATTCTCAGACCAAAAAAAGAACTCACACTATTTGTGCTAACCAAATCGAATCTAAATGATGAATTACACAATACAAACACCCAATTGTAACAAGAACCACCCTACTCAATACAATTGCACAACAGCCCTCTCTGTCAATAATCTCCTTAAGAAAATAGTGCACAGGATACAAGAGCCACCCACTGAGTGGGAAAAACTATTCACCCAATACCCATCAGATATGGGGCTAATATCCAAAATATACAAGGCACTGACAGAACTATACAAGAAAAACCCTCTAATCCCATCAAAAAATAGAGAAAAGAAATGAACAGACACTTTGACAAAGAAAAAATACAAAAGGCCAAAAGGCATATGAAAAACTGCTCCACATCACTAATCCTCAGGGAGATGCAAATCAAAACAACTATGAGGTACCATCTCACGCCACAGAGATTGATGCATTTCACAAAGAATGAGAACAAGCAGTGTTGATGGGGATGTGGAAAGAAAGGAACTGTTATTCACTGATGGTGGGAATGCCATCTAGTCCAATCCTTATGAAAAGCAATATAGAGATTCCTCAAAAACTGAAAATTGAGCTCCCATACAATCCAGCTATACCACTCCTAGGGATATACCCTAGGACAATGGTCAGCAACCTGCAGCTCCCGAGCCACATGTGGCTCTTTACACTTTTAATTTGACTCTTCTGTGTGCAAGGCGGTCACTTCAGGAGTCAGGACACTGCTCCTAGCCTCTGTCAGTGCGCGCCCTGTGTGCAGCCTCTGCAGCCTGCTTGAAGAGTGTAAGATGATACCCAGTATCAACCCTAAACAAAGGTGTACCCCCAATGTCATCCTTTCTTAAACCTTTTCCTTTGATATGTAAAAGCCCACTGAATATGCACTTTCTCTCTCTCTCTCTCTCCTCTCCTCTCCTCTCCTCTCCTCTCCTCTCCTCTCCTCTCCTCTCCTCTCCTCTCCTCTCCTCTCCTCTCTCTCTCTCTCTCTCTCTCTCTCTCTCTCCTCTCTCTCTCTCTCTCTCTCTCTCTCTCTCTCTCTCTCTCTCTCTCTCTCTCTCTCTCTCTCTCTCTCTCTCTCTCTCTCTCTCTCTCTACCTGAAGCCTCCTGGTATTGGGAATTGATTTTAATTAAAAAAAAAAAAAGAAAAAAGGTGTTCTAGCTTTTTGGGCTCTAGGCAGAGAGTACAAGGTAAAAGGCCATGGACTCCATGATCATCCTTTCCTGGCTAGCTTGGTTTATTATTTCTTTCCTGCTTCCCTGCTTCTTCAGACCAGGTTGGGTGGGGTTTAGAAATACAATGCCTGGAGTGATTTTAAAACACATATTTTATTTTGCATAAGAGTGGGTGGGCATCTTCCATGAAGGAATTCCAACCCAGAGCTTTCTTTTCCGTGGATTCTCATGTTCAGAGTAGTCATGATTAAAGCTGTGAGCTAGTGCCCTTAAATGCTGTTTTTCATATTATGACTTTCTGCATAATATAAGTGCCAATCGGATATTCTTTGCAAGACTGGAAACATTTCAATATCTCCTTCTCAGACACAGCTATTCTTTTTTGAACACATCCATCTTTTTTTTTTTTTTTTTTTTTTGGTTTTTGGGCCACACCCAGCAGTGCTCAGGGTTTACTCCTGGCTGTCTGCTCAGAAATAGCTCCTGGCAGGCACGGGGGACCATATGGGACACCGGGATTCGAACCAACCACCTTTGGTCCTGGATCAGCTGCTTGCAAGGCAAATGCCGCTGTGCTATCTCTCCGGGCCCGAACACGTCCATTTTATGTCTCACTGTAAAAACTACTTGCGAAACTCCCCTGCAGAGAAATATTAAATTCATAGAGAAAATGAACAATGTCTGCCAAATACACAAGCTTAGCTACCCATTCCTTGTACAACTGGGGCTGTACAAAGTCAGAATTCTGCTCTCACAGGAACTGCACTACTTCTTCCCTCTTGCCAACAAGATGAGAGAGCACCCTTCCCCTGAACAGCCACTTCACTTCTTCATGGAGAAGATGCTAGTAGTGGGCATCCATACTCTCACCCAGGGTGGTGAATAGCTTGGATTTGATCACAATTGTGAATTTTACAAATTATCTTTACTGTGTTATCTGTCACAGAGTTTAGTTAAACAGGGAGTTTTTTTGAATCCTGTCTATCATACAATGAGTGGATAAAATGTACGGGTGTGCAACTTCTGTTTTTGTGACTACACAAAAACACTGAGCCATGCACAGTGCATCATCGGTACATACATCAACACATCAGATTATTATTCTGAGTAAAATGAGTCAGAAGGAGAGGTGTAGACACAGAATAATCATTTGTGGCATATAAGAATAATAAATGGCAATATGGTAATGATATATAGAGAAAATAGGGATGAGGGACAGCAGGACTAGTCTATGATAGGAAGTTTGCCATAAAAAAGTGGTGAGTTCAATTAGAATAGAGAAAGGTCCATTATGACATTGATAGTTGGAACATATCACTCTGGACAAGAACTGGATACTAAAAATGGATGTGACATGCATGGTACCCTTTAATTAACAATATTGCAAACCATGGTGTCATAAAGGAAATTTATGCAACCCTCAGTGTCATAAAGGAAAAAAGAGATAGAGAGAAAAAAGCAAAATGCCTTCCCCTGACATAGGCAAAGGAGGGTGAAGTGGAAGGAAACAAGGGACATTGGTGGTGGGGAAAGTGCACCGGTGAAGGGTGGTGTACATTCTATGATTGAACCTCAAGTATGAATAATTCTGTAGCAAATATGCTTAAATAAAAAATTATTTTTAAAATGTTTCAGGCACTCTATCATAATTCCTTTATGATATATCATATGCCTTTAACAAAGTGCTGTTTTTGTTTTAGTGTATATTTTAGTTTGGTTTCTTGCAGCACACACTAAAGTGTCAATAATTTTTTTTTCCTTTCAGTGAAATCACTACTTTTCTCTGGAACACTGTTTTTGCTTTTAAAGATTGTTAAAAGGTTTTTCTCTTTTACCTGTTTCACCTCCATATTGTAGGGTTTCAAATTTTCAGCACATTTTGGTTATCAAGGTAAACGTTTTGAAACATTTTGCTTACTTATTATCAGAAATCAAAGCATTTTTCCTTGAGAAGGGTGTTCACTATCCAGAATTAACAATCAGTGGGTTCAAAAACTGTATTTCATGGTGGATGTTACTTCACATCTAAATCAGCTTAATCATAAATTACAGGAGAAAGGAAACACAATTTTTTTGATGTTAGGACAAGTTATTTTGTTTGGAAAAAAAATTATCTGTTTTTGCTCAAGCTTTTGACAGAGAAACTTTGATTCACCTACCAAGCTTGTTGAAACATCGCCAAGAAAATAATTCTGATATTGACATTACCTATTTTAAAACAGCACTTTTAAATATGAGGGAAGCTTTTCTCAAGAGGTCTCAGGATTTCAGAAACAGCAAAGCGACGTTGGCCTTTATTAAAAAACCTCTGGAGGTGGCACTAGAGGTAAGGTGTCTGCCTTGCAAGCGCTAGCCAAGGAAGGACTGCGGTTCAATCCTCAGGCGTCCCATATGGCCCCCCCAAGCCAGGGGCAATTTCTGAGCACTTAGCCAGGAGTAACCCCTGAGCAACAAACGGGAATGGCCCGAAAAACTAAAAAAATAAAATAAAAAATAAGTTTGAAGGGGCCGGGAAGGTGGCGCTAGAGGTAAGGTGTCTGCCTTGCAAGCGCTAGCATAAGACGGACAGTGGTTCGATCCCCCGGCGACCCATATGGTCCCCCCAAGCTAGGGGCGATTTCTGAGCGCATAGCCAGGAGTAACCCCTGAGCATCAAACGGGTGTGGCCCAAAAACAAAGAAAAAAAAAACCTCTGGATGCCACTGTAACGGAATTAAATTTTTCTCCCTTTAATATCGACATTGGCAACTTTGAAATGCAATTTCTGGATTTAAAAAACAAAGAACTGTGGTGCTCAAAATTTGAACGTCTTTGTGCTAATTTAGAAAGATTGGAGAAACACAAATGTGAACTTAGTTCACAGCACAAGTGGTTTGCTTTGAAAGACCTGGAGAAGGAAGATATGTTGATTTTTAACACCTGGAATAGTATTCCTGACTCAGATAATCAACTAAAAAAGCTAGAGTTTGCTGTTCTTTCCTTGTTCAGGTCAACATATTTATGCGAACAATCATTTTCAAGCATGAATCTGATCAAGAGTAAATTGAGAAACCATCTCATCGATGAGAACCTGGAATCGTGCCTAAAATTAAAAACAACAACATACAAACCTAACTTACTCAAACTATCCAAAGAAATGCAAGGCCAATATTCACATTAGTGTTTGTGACTTTGTCAGTCATTGTCAGGATGTAATTTTCTCTACATTGTAAGGCAAATTTTATAAAATTTAACGCTATCAATAAATAATATCATTCTAAAGTTTTGTTTTAATAGTTGTGTTATTTGTATCCTCTCAACCTATGTGGATACTTGCATGCAGAATATTCTCAATAAAAACTTATTGAAACTAAAAACAGTGAACCATCCTATGTATTTTCAGTTTTTAAAAAAATGTGGCTCCCGAGGCCAGAGAGATAGCATATAGAAGGTTGGTGGTTCGAATCCTGGCATCCCATATGGTGCCCTGAGCCTGCCAGGAGCGATTTCTGAGCATAGAGCCAGGAGTAACCCCTGAGCGCTGCCAAAACAAAACAAAACAAAAAAAAAAACCCAAACACCAAAAAAAAAAAATGTGGCTCTCAAAATAAATTTCAATCGTGGTTTTGGCGAGATTTGGCTCAGTTGAAAGAAAAGGTTGCCGACCACTGCCCTAGGAACACAAAAATACAACACAAAAATCCCTTCCTCAAACCTATATTCATTAGAGTGCTATATACAATAGCCAGACCCTGGAAACAACCAAGATGCCCTTCAACAGATGAATGGCTAAAGAAAATGTGATACATATACACAATGGAATATTATGCAGCCATCAGGAGAGATGAAGTCATGAAATTTTCCTACACATGGATGTACACATGTAATCTATCATGCTGAGTGAAATAAGTGAGAGGGAGAGAGATAGATGCAGAATAGTCTCACTCATCTTTGGGCTTTAAGAAAAATAAAAGACATTTTTTACAATAATTCCCAGAGACAAAAGTGAGGAGGGCTGGAAGGTCCAGCTCATAATATGAAACTCACCACAAAGAGTGATGAGTACAATTAGAGAAATGACTACATTGAGAACTATCATAACAATATGAATGAATGATGGAAGTAGAAAGCCTGCCTAGAGTACAGGTGGGGGTGGTGTGGGGAGGATGGAGATTTGGGACATGGGAATGTTGCACTGGTGAAGGGGGGTGTTCTTTACTTGACTAAAACCCAACTACAATTATATGTGTAATCAAGGTGTTTAAATAAAGATGTTAATTAAAAAATAAAAAAAGAATAAAAAAGAAACTGAAAAAGAAATAATCTCCTTAAATGTCAATGGACTAAACTCCCCCATTAAAAGACATAGTAGAGGGTTGGATCAGAAAACAAAAACCAAATTTCTGCTGCCTGCAAGAACCACACCTAAAAGTATAGGAAAGGCACAGGCTCAGGATAAAAGGATGGAAATCAATTATTCAAGCCAAAACAAAAACAAAACAAACAAACAAACAAACAAAAAACAGGGACAGCCATTATTATATCAGACCAAATTTCATTCAACCTAAAGAAAGTGCTCAGAGATAAAAAGAGTCACTACTTACTGATCAGGGGAACAAGAGATCAAGAAGTATGGGGCCAAAGAAATAGCATGGAGGTAGGGCATTTGCTTTGCATGCAAAAGGACGGTGGTTATGAATCTTGGCATCCCATATACTCCCCCAAGCCTGCCAGGAGCGATTTCTGAGCATAGAGCCAAGAGTAACCCCTGTTCATTGCTGGGTGTGACCCAAAAACAAAAAAAAAGAAGTACTAACTCTGGTCAACATTTATGTACCAAATGCAGAGCCAGCAAAATATGTAAGCCATTTGCTTGCAAACCTGGAGGAACATATGGAAGAAAATGTAATAGTAATAGGAGACTTCAACATACCATTATCACCACTAGACAGATCTACTAAACAGAAAACTAGCAAAGATACAAAACCCTAAATGAGAAGCTATAAGAATTAGGACTAATGGACTTACACAGGGCCCTCCACTCTCAGAAAGTAGAATACACATTCTTCTCAAGAGCATATGGATACTTCTCTAGAATAGACAATGTGTTAGGATTTAAATAAAAATGCTAAATAAAACAAGTCTTACCTCCTTTCATGGAAAGCACCACTGAAGCATGTGGTAAGGGGTAGGAGATGGAATGCCAGTTGAGAAGTAGGAGAAGTGAAAGGATGACTTCCAGGGAAAGGCCCTACAGCTTCTTCCTGAGACTTGGGAACTTGCAGTATCAGAACCCACCCACAACATTGTGGGAAAACCAAAGCATCAAAGAGAGGTCCAAGTGAAAATTAACTGGGCCATCAACCCCTAAGGTCCCAGAGAATAGCTAGCACTGATTTGTGAGCAATCCAAATAAGCTATATGAAAAGTTTATTCTCTATACATCCACTCAAGTCTTCTACAGCCCGGTCCAAATTACAGGTACTTAACAGCAAAATAAATGATTGTTTTCCTTTAGGCCTGTACACTTTCAATTAGATTCTCACCCAGAATTAAGATATAGTTTAAGTGTATAATGCAAGAAGAGAATTCCCCCTAGATCTCCAAAGTGTTTCATACAGCAATTGCAATTACTGAAAAAATTAAAAACAAACAAACAAAAAAAAAACAGAAAGGTCCATTAAAAAGTGATCTTCAGATATACTGAATTTCTTTAAAATGTAGCATTTATGTAGTCATTACTCAAAGAGGTTCT
Organism: Suncus etruscus; assembly: GCF_024139225.1. NCBI lineage: Eukaryota > Metazoa > Chordata > Mammalia > Eulipotyphla > Soricidae > Suncus > Suncus etruscus. Next base: position 53,816,012 of record NC_064857.1, read on the forward strand.
CCCTCTAAATTCTCAATTCTGTTCTATTCTATAGCATGGTATTGTCCTTATTTGAGTACCACATTATTTGATTACTAGTTTCATTTAAATTTACATTTAAATTTATCCCCCCTTGGTAGAGGAAGGTAAGTACGCAATTTTTGTTTGTTTGTTTTCTGGGCCACACCCGTTTGATACTCAGGGGTTACTCCTGGCTATGTGCTCAGAAATTGCTCCTGGCTTGAGGGGACCATATGGGACACCGGGGGATCGAAGCGTGATCCGTCCTAAGTTAGTGCTTGCAAGGCAGACACCTTACCTCTAGCGCCACCTTCCCGACCCCAAGTACACGTTTTTTTAATAATATCTTTATTTAAGCACCATGATTACAACAAGTTTGCAGTTGGGCTTCAGTCATAAAGAGAACACCCCCTTCACCAGTGCAACATTCCCAACAACGATGGCCCCCATCTTCCTCTTCCCTCACTGTCTGTATTCAAGACAGGCATTCTATTTCTCTCACTCACTACCATTGCCATGATATTTGTTAGTATAGTTATTTCTCTAAATGCACTCACCACTCTTTGTGGTAAACTTCATATCAAGAGACTGTCCTTTAAGCCCTCATCTCTATTGTCTCTGGGCATTATTACAATAGTATCTTTTATTTTTCTTAAAACCCATAATGAGACTATTCTGTGTGTGTCTATCCTCTGTTATTTCATTCAACATAATATTTTCTATATTCATCCATGTATAGGAAGATTTCATGACTTCATCTCTCCTGATGGCTACATAATATTCCATTGTGTCTATGTACCACAGTTTCTTTAGCCATTTATCGGTTGAAGGGCATCTTGATTGTTTTCAAATTCTGGTTATTGGAATTAACACTGCAATGAATAAAGATGTGAAGAAGGCATTTTTGTATTACGTTTTTGTGTTCCTAGGGTATATCCCTAGGAGCGGTATAGCTGAATCATATGGGAGCTAATGTCCAGTTTTTGAGGAATCTCCATATTGTTTTCCATAAAGGCTGGACTAGATGGCATTCCCACCAGCAGTGAATGAGAGTTCCTTTCTCTCCACATCCTCACCAGCACTGCTGGTTCTTATTCTTTGTGGTCCGTGCCAGTCTCTGTGGCATAAGATGGTATCTCATAGTTGTTCTGATTTGCATCTCCCTGAGAATTAGTGATGTGGAGCATGTTTTCATGTACCTTTTAGCCATTTGTATTTCTTCTTTCAAAGAGTGTTCATTTCTTCTCCCCATTTTTTTTTATTTTTTTATTTTGGGCCACACCCAGTGATACTCAGAAGTTACTCCTGGCTATGCGCTCAGAAATAGCTCCTGGCTTGGGAAACCATATGGGACAACGGAGGATCAAACCGCGGTCCATCCTAGGCTAGCGTGGGCAAGACAGATGAGCTTGCACCACTGCTCCGGCCCCTCTTTTCCCCATTTTCTGATGGGGTTAGATGTTTATTTCTTGATAAGTCTGTCAGTACCTTATATATCTTAGATATTAGCCCCTTGTCTGATGGGTATTGGGTGAATAGTTTCTCCCGTTCTGTGGATGGCTTTTTTTTTTATCCTAAGCACAAGTTCCTTTGAGGTACAGAAGTTTCGTAGCTTAATATAGTTCAGTGCTTCTCAAATAGCGGGGCACGTCCCCCAAGGGGGGGCGTGAGGATCTGTAAAAAGAGGCATGTTTGACCTCGGCAAACACTGTCATAACAAGCTAAGCCCCACGTTGATGTCTCTGTATGTCTCTGGAGCTGAGAGTTGCTGTGTCCTGCTTCAAACCCCGCTTCGAAAAGCTATGCACTGCAAAACATGCTCATTGTAGCCATTAATCCAGACATCACCTCTGATTAAAAAATCAGCTCAAATTATTTTGTATATTTTTGTTTTGCAGGTTAAAGTTTTTTTTAATAAAGATACTACTTACAGTCGTGCGGGGGGGGGGTAATGTTTTCTTTTTCCTAGGGGGATGTGACAGAAAATAATTGAGAAGCACTGATATAGTCCCCTCTGTTCATCTCTGTTTCCACTTTTATAGAGAGTATTGTTTCTGCCTTAAAGATGCCTTTAGTCTCAATGTCATGGAGTGTTTTACCTACGTGTTGTTCAATATACCTTATGGTTTTAGGTCTGATATCCAGGTCTTTAATCCACTTGGATTTGACCTTTGTGAATGGTGTTAGATGGATGTCTGAGTTTGCTTTTTTACAAGTGACTGAACAATTGTCTCAACAACACTTTTTAAAGAGACTTTCTTGCTCCATTTTGCATTTCTTGCCCTGTTATCAAAGATTAATTGATTGTATATCTGGGAAACATTGTTTGCATACTCATAGGTATTTTTTATAGGGACTGTATTGAATCTGTATAGTGCTTTGGGCAAGACTGTCATTTTGGCGATATTAATCCTTCTAAATGATAAACAGGGGATGTGTTTTTACATCCTCATATCCTATTTTATTTTAAATTAGTAAAAACTGGGCCCAGAGAGATAGCACAGCGGCATTTGCCTTGCAAGCAGCCAATCCAGGACCAAAGGTGGTTGGTTTGAATCCCGGTGTCCCATATGGTCCCTCATACCTGCCAGGAGCTATTTCTGAGCAGACAGCCAGGAGTAACCCCTGAGCAATGCCAGGTGTGGCCCAAACACCAAAAATAAATAAATAAATAAATAAATAAATAAATAAATAAATAAATAAATAAATAATAGTAAAAACTGCAATTTATAGGTTTTTTGTAAGTCTTTCCCCTCTTTTCCAAAGCTGATTCTGAGGTACTTGATTTTCTGAGGCACAATTGTGAAAATGAAAAAAATGTTTTTACTTTTTCTCTATTCTATCCTCAGGTATATGGGCATTTAATCTTTGGCAAAGAAGCAAAAAGTTATAAAGTGAAGTGAGGAAAGTCTCTGCAATAAATGGTGATGGAAAAATTTGTCCATCATATGCAAAAGAAAAAATGTACTCAGGGGCCAGAGGGATAGCACAGCGGTAGGGCGTTTGCATGCATGCAACTGACTCAAGATGGACTGCAGTTTGATCCCTCAGCGTCCCATATGGTCCCCTAAACCAGGGGCAATTTCTGTGCACATAGCAAGGAGTAACCCCTGAGTGTCATGGGTTGTGGCAAAAAACAAACAAAAATAAACTCAGACTTCTTTCTAAGACCATATCCAAAAACCAAATAAAAATGGATTAGAGATCACAATGTCAGGTCTGAATCTATAATTTATATTGAAGAAAGCAGATAGAACACTCCATAACATTGAAACTAGGCACATTTTCAATGATTCGAGTCAACAGCCAAGCAAGCAAATGGAAGTAAAGATAAACGAGTGGGACTACATCAAATTAAGATTTTTTTTCTGTATTGCAAGTGAACAATGATCAGACTAAAAAGATATCAGAAAATAACTGTGGTAAACTTAGAATTTATTTCTATTGGGTTTTACCTTCATTCATGGAGAGCACAATTGAAGCATGTGTCAAGGAGTGGGAGGTGGGGAAAAGTGGGTTAGAATCCAACCATAAAGCACTAGAACTTTATAAGAAAAGAATACCCAAGCCCATCAAAATAAAGGAGGGCAGAAATTTCCTCAAAGATATACAGATGGCCAAGATATGAAAAGATGCTCTGCATCAATTATCATCAGTGAAATGAAAATCAGAACAATAATGAGATATAATCTCCCAGCAGTGAAACTGGCTTAAATCACTAAGAGCAAAAGTAACCAGTGTTAGTGGGAATATGGGGGGGAAGCAACCCTCATTCAGTGATGTTGCAAATGTCAAAAGGTTCTCACCCTTTTAAAAAATAATATGGACACTTAACTATAAAGAGAACTTCCATATAAAGTGAACTTCCATATAAACCATATTACTTGTCATTTCACAATAACAAATGTCCAAAACAGGTGACTGAAAAAGAAACTATGGTATATGTACACAATGGAATGTTATATAGCTATAATAAAAGAAAAATAATGCAATTTTCTACTACATGGATGGTCTAGAGAGTGTCATATTTAGTCAAGTTAGTCCAATTAAGCACGGATAAACAATGATCACTCCCAATGTAGAATGCCTGTTTCGAAAACAGGCACGGGTAGAGAGGAGGGAGATGGGGGACATTGGTGGTGGGAATGTTACACTGATGAAGGAGTTATTTTATTTATGAATGAAACCCAACTACAATCATGCTTGGAATCATGGTGCTTAAATAGAGATATTATTTAAAACAAAAAAGAATGACCTCTCCCATGTGTGGATATCAAGAAACAGAGTAAGGAAACAATTGCCCAAAGGCAACAAGAAATTGAAAACTGGTCATTGTGTATGTGGCAGTGTTTGGGGAGGTGTTGTTCTGTGCACACTTTGCGACAATCAATGGTGGAGGGAAATGGACACAACTGGCAAGAAAATATGATGCTGCAATGTTTTTAAAGGAAAATATTTTAAGGGTAACTCACAGAATTAAAATAATATGCTTACAATTTTTGAGTGAAACAAACTAGAAAAAATTGTAGCAAATACCAAAAGTAAAAGAAGTTTTGTATGATTCTCATTTAGAACAAAAATATCACTCCAAATTCCTTAAGAAGAAGCATTTTACTACTACAGACTACAATTCTGGATTGAAATTTACAAATATCTCAAACACTAAATAAATATTTCTTTCAAAAACAGTCATTTCAGAAAAACTCAATACACAGAACTGACTCAATACCTCACTGCCCAGGGCCCCATATGTAATCTTAAACAAAGTGTACCATACTGCTTTATCTCTAGAACAGCCTTAAACTTACTACACTTGAGGAGAGAAGATTCAAGCTGCAGGCAAAGACTTTAGTGCCAAGAATGAATAATCAAAACTACCTTTAGAGAACCAAAAATGACCTCAGGTCCCTTCAGTTTGCAATTCACTATATATTCAGCTTTGATTTAAGTTCATCTTGCCATTCAGTTCAACATACCTAAATATTAAAGAATATTAAAAAAAAAGCAGGAGCTATTTAATTCTATAACCCAAATCATAACATGAGAAGTTTACATCTAACATTCAAAACTAAATTTTAATAGACATATCTAATGCAAAAGATCCTATAAAGAAATGTTCAAAATATTTGAAATATACACGTCTAAAATACATACTTCCTCAACAAGTAAAATGATACTTTTCTCCAATCAGTAAAGAGAAAACCTCTATAGCTAGCACATATCATAAAGATAAAATTGTTTTGTGAATAAAAATAACAGCAATAAGGTAGAAGGCTTCAAAACTCAAGAGGTAAAATTGATCTGCTCAATCAACTGACAAAGATAAAAATCAATGAATGCAGTGGGCCATCAACTGATGGAATAGCCTCAAGGAAAAACAATGAGAAATCCTGTGACACAATCTTCCTATTTAAAATTGATGGAAATAAAAAGTGTACTGATTACTTTTAAATGGTTTGTTTATTGCACTTTCTTTACAGAAGTTTAGCCAAGTACCTCAGTGAAATGTCTCTTACATAACATATTAATGTAGATGACTCAAAACAAACTTCCAAGTTAATTAATATGCATAAATTATCATATTATAAATGCTTGATTAGCAACCACTGAATCTAGAGACAGCATTGAAATGTTTAAAGATTTTGCATACATGAATTCCATAGTGATCTTCCATAGTACTTCCAAACAATTGAGATCAGCAGCATCTGGTCTGTTAATCCCTGTTATGCTGCCTGGTTAAAACCAGCAAATTGAAAACAACAGCTTCAGTCAAACTGGACTGATAAAAATAGACCAAGGTAGTCTGAAAATTAATTTTAAAGAGGAAACAATATTAAAACAAGATCTTCGTAACTCTCAGAAGGGAATCATCTTAGCATTGATCATGCACAAACTCAACTCTGCAATAAGAAATGCCTTTTTTAAAAGTAATGTTTAAAGCTTTACATGGCCTTTGCAAATCATAGTTAGCTCAAAGTATGCATTGCAGATTATCCAGCTACAAAATGTATTCAAGGTCACAAACCTCACGTATAAACTAACAGAAGCAGATGTTCATGTCCATGTAATTTCAACAAGGTTATGTTAATTTTTCCAAATTATAGTAACTAAAATACAGCAGAGTACAAGTCCTAAAGTTTTGGAGTTTTATATTTTCTATTTCTTACAAGAATGAGTGTTGTTACCTCAAGTTTTTTGAAGCCAGAAGTTGACATACCATTCTCCTTCTCCCTGTATGTGTATATACACATATATAGCTACAAATATATATACATAAGTGTGTGTGTGTGTGTGTATATATATATATATATATATATATATATATATATATATAACTGCAAGATTAGAATGGCAGATTCTATTACCCTTATTCTCATTCCTTGGCCTGAGTTAATTTAAATAATTCCTAGTTTTCAAAAAGTGCATTCTATCATATAACTGATCCTCATAAAATCTGATCACATTCATGTTCATAGATCTCTCTGTGGGGCTAAAAGTGACAACCTAAAGTAATAGCATATAAAAATCTTCAGCTCACATCTTTTCCCCAAACCCTTAAGTATCTTATGCCATTAAATACTAGTTTCCTGTCTCTATGGCAATATCTGGTGCCACTGTACTTGACTTTCCCTTACAAGTTACTTGATCCTTTTACTATATACTCAAAGGACTTTTTCTTCAAGCCACTTCAAGCACAGACAAGTACCTTAGTTAGTCAAAATACAGTTTTGATATCTGTTCTATTTCACTGATTTTGTCTTCTTCATGGTGTAGATTAGCTATTTTCCATAACCCAGACTTTCACTGGAGTGACTTTAGTCTTTCTCTAATTAATTTAAAGTTTGTTTTTTCTCCTCTTTTCTATAAAAATTCATGATTTATCTGTTAACATTCTAAAAAAAAAATTTTACCCCCAAAATTATTTACTATTCAGTTTTTCATCTATGAAGTAATTTCTTATATTATATGTCTATTTTGTCTTAGCTTTCCCTTTTTATTTATGATCTAATTCTCATATTCTAAAAACTAATCCTTTGGAAATTTTTATAAATAAAGAGGCAATAGAGTCATGCAAAATTTCTTTACATTTTTTCCTATTTTAGTTATTTTTCCCAGTACAATAGATAGAACCACACACATGTAAAGCATGTGTAAAATCATGCTCTACCAGAGGTAAATCTTTGGTCCCTATATCATAGTCTTATATTATACTCCTTTTATTTTTAGGATAGCCACACCCATCGGTGCTCAGGATCACTCATGGCAGTGCTCAGAAGACTATATGTGGTTCCAAAATTCATAACTGGGGGTCAAGTGATAATGCAGTGGTAGGGCATTTGCCTTGCATGTGGCTGACAAAGGACAGATCTGGGTTCGATCCCTGGCATCCCATAAGGTCCCCCAAGCCAGGAGCTATTTCTGAGCACATGGCCATGAGTAATCCCTGAACATCACAGGGTGTGGCCCAAAACCCAAAATTCATATTTTGATTGGCTACATACAAGGCAAGAGCCTCATCTATTTTAGTATTTTCCAGTCCCCCATCCTCTTATTTTATTCTTCTAATGTGAAAAAAGAGCCAATACTCAAATAGCTGTCAACAGGAAACTGTCTAAGTAAAATGAGAAAAAAAAAGGGATGTAGGAAGGAAGAAGAGGGAAGGAAAGAAGGAAGGAAGGAAAGAAGGAAGAAAGGAAGGAAGGAAGGAAGGAAGGAAGGAAGGAAGGAAGGAAGGAAGGAAGGAAGGAAGGAAGGAAGGAAGGAAGGAAGGAAGGAAGGAGGGAGGGAGGGAGGGAGGGAGGGAGGGAGGGAGGGAGGGAGGGAGGGAGAGAGGGAGGGAGGGAAGAAGGGAGGGAAGAAGGGAGAAAAAGAAAGGAAGAAAGAAAGGAAGGAAGGAAGAAAGAAAGAAAGAAAGAAAGAAAGAAAGAAAGAAAGAAAGAAAGAAAGAAAGAAAGAAAGAAAGAAAGAAAGAAAGAAAGAAAGAAAGAAAGAAAGAAAGAAAGAAAGAAAGCAAGCAAGCAAGCAAGCAAGCAAGCAAGCAAGCAAGCAAGCAAGCAAGCAAGCAAGCAAGCAAGCAAGCAAGCAAGAAAGAAAGAAAGAAAGAAAGAAAGAAAGAAAGAAAGAAAGAAAGAAAGAAAGAAAGAAAGAAAGAAAGAAAGAGAGAGAGAGAGAGAGAAAGAGAGAAAGAGAGAAAGAAAGAAAGAAAGAAAGAAAGAAAGAAAGAAAGAAAGAAAGAAAGAAAGAAAGAAAGAAAGAAAGAAAGAGAGAGAGAGAGAGAGAGAGAGAAAGAAAGAAAGAAAGAAAGAAAGAAAGAAAGAAAGAAAGAAAGAAAGAAAGAAAGAAAGAAAGAAAGAAAGAAAGAAAGAAAGAAAGAAAGAAAGAAAGAAAGAAAGAAAGAAAGAAAGAAAAGAAAGAAAGAAAGAGTCTTTTAGCATTTAGAGAATGGAGAGAATATCAGTAAAGGTCTTCTAAGAATCAATTAAACATACCAATTTCAAAGCTTCCATAGATACAACTTTCTACCAGTTTTCAAGAAACTACTCTTGCACTGAAATGTATCTCATAGGATATCTAGCAGCAGTCTGAGCAGAGGAGTAAACTCAGTAAGAAGAGTGCCAGGCTGGGTGTGTATGAGCACCTCAGGAAACACTATGTCCTGAGACCACTCCTTAGGCAGAGCTTCCAGAGTTTCCACCAAAATAAGAGTTCCTGTCCTCAGGGAAGTGCTAGCCAAAAAATATCTCATATCCTCCAGACCAAATGTATGTAATATCACCAAGTTACCAAGTAAAATGTAATGTCACTACATTAATATTTACACTATGGTAAATAATGACCCTGAAATGTAAAAAAAAATAATTTTTAAATGTACATCTGTTTTATCACAAGCACTGCTATTTTTGAATATAAATGACCAGAAATACTTACCAAATTTCCAGAAATATATCACTGAAAAGTTAACTGAAAGGCAGTCTCTCTACCCAAAGGTATAGATATATTCGGATAAATGAATAAAGAAAAGGCAAAAAAGGAAGAGGCAAGAAAACAGAATAAGATTGAAAAGATATAAAATACATGTATTAGTAATATACAATGTTGAAATAGGGGAAATATAATGTGTGGATATCAATGTTGTTGTTGTTTGGTTTGGTTTGGTTTGGTTTTTGGGTCACACCTGGCAGTGCTCAGGGGTTTCTCCTGGCTCTATGCTCAGTAATCACTTCTGGCAGGCTCAGGGGACCATATGGGATGCTGGGATTTGAACCACCATCCTTCTACATGCAAGGCAAATGCCCTACCTCCATGTTATCTCTCCTGCCCGGGATATCAATGTTGATACAAAAAGACAAACAATAGAGAGATACAAAGTTTCTTATTTATTTTTAGTAGAAGATTTGAGTGAAATCTAATTCATTACTAATAAATAATTTATTTTAATAAATAATAATGTATAAATAATAAATAAATTATTCTAATAAAAATATACATACTCTGGGAGAAGAAAGGACCATGAGACAATATTGGAGGGATACTGACACACTGTGGTGGGGGTGGTGTAGAAGCATTATAAACCCAGAATATTGATAATACTATTCTAAACAATAAAGCTGCAACAAATTGTTTTAAATTTACACTCAGTTCATGAGTAGATAGGAACAGGGTGGGTGCAGAGATAAATCTGAATTATTCTAGATCCATTCCAATTAAAAATCATGCAAAAATTTAGATCATAATAAAACAAAAAAATTTACGTTTCCAAAAATAAAAATGACATCTGAATATGTGTCTGATTGGTAGATGAACAAGAGATTTATTTGCAGAATTCTTACCACATATTAATTTAACTATACAACTCTAGTTGGAAATACCATAAAAAATTAAAAATTGCAAAAATATCCCAAACCATATTCAAAAATCAGTACTATTTGCATCAATCATATAATAAAATAATACGTATTTTATTTACTTATTGTATTTGGAGCACCAAAACACCAGAGGTCGAATCAAGGTGACAGCTCAGCTGCCAGGGCACATGCTTGAATCCCAGCATCACATAATCCTGTGAACCACCAGGTGTGGTCTTGGGTAATCCCAGCATCTCCAAGAGGTCTTCATGATCCTGGAAACAGTGCCTAAGCAGCTCCTAATATTAAACAGTCCCTTCCAGTATATCAAGTAGCATTGATAGTATCTTTGGGAACCCCAGAGAAAAGAAAATCAAAAGAAGGTACACTAATTGGGCCGGAGAGATAGCATGGAGGTAGGGTGTTTGCTTGCATGCAGAAGGACAGTGGTTCGAATCCCGGCATCCCATATGGTTCCCCGAGCCTGCCAGGAGTAATTTCTGAGCATAAAGCAAGGAGTAACCCCTGAGCACTTCTGGGTGTGACCCAAAACAAAATCCAAAAAAATAAAAAGAAGGCACACTAATAAGAGGGTCAGGGACATGAGTCAAAGGGGAGAGAACTTATCTAGCATGCCCAAGTCTCTGATTCAATTCCTGGCTTCACATGCCTCCTTCCAGCACCACAGGCCCAAGCAACACTGACAGATCCGTATCACCAAACTGAGCATCACAGGGACCTACCCCAATACCCCCATCTCGTGTCCCCAATGTCAGCACCACTGGTTGTGGTACCTATTAAAATATAGCATATACCAACATAAATGATGTTAAACAACTAAAATGAAAACTGAAGTATAATACCAAAAAATGCAGATCAAACCAGTTATTTCTTAGTTCTAGTTACTCAAAAGGACTAGTAAGCAGGAGTGCTCTCAGGTGGTAGTCACTTACCAATTAAGGAACTAGGGCTCTTTGGAGAAATCAATGATGATAGGGCTATGGCAGGCCCTAGCAAGACATGAGTGCAACACCTTGTATCAGATATATCGAATTGCTATATCTATTATAGAGTAGAAAGCAGGAACTATGCCATGATCCATGTGTAGAAGCTTTTAATGACTAAAGAAGAGAAGACTGAATATAAAAAAGAATACTATCTACTACAGGAACACATTGAAATAATAAAATCTGCAAGTAGATATGGAATCTAAGAGTATTATATTGGTGATTGGTTGATTTTTGGGTTTTTTTTCTTTTTTTTTTTTTTTTTTTTTTTGGTTTTAGGGCCATACCTTGTGGTTACTATGGGATTACTTCTGCCTCTGCATTCAGGAATCACTCTTGGAGAGCTTGTAGGACCATATGGGATGCCAGGGATCAAATCTGGGTTAGCTGCATACAAGGCTAATGCCCTATACAATGTACTATCTCATCTCATGATGATCAAAGATCTGATAAGAGGACCCACAGATTTTATTTCTGTTCTAAATTCCATGAACACCCTAAATCAGGAGAAAGCAGCTTTTTACCAAGCAGGTTTTCTGGGCCAAAGGAACAAAGCCACAACTTTCAACAGTCCAGAAATAAATTACTGTGCTTGTCTGAATTATAAAAGATGAAGATTATGAAAAGAAAAATTTATCATGTGACCTCCATGTATCTTGGCAGAATATTTTAAATAGAGAAAAGTAAATCAAAAGGAATAAATGCAACCATGCATTTAATACTGTCCTAAAGCAAAACACTTTGACGTTTATGAAAGATATATAATCTAGGTACAACAGAATTGCACTTTCCACTTGCACTGTATTTTGAAAACACACATATAACCTGAGATGTATCTGTGTATGTGTGTGCTTGAAAAAAGTAGAAGACAGGCTTTTAAAAAATAAGACTAACCTAGCCATATTATGTTAGCCCATCCCCCATTCTTCCAGTAACCTTACCTGCTTATAAAACCTGCCCATTTCTGGGAGGGGTCTTTGGTGGGTAACAAAAGGTTTAGCCTGAGGGGAGATTAGGGGATTTGGAGGATGGATTGAGGGAGAAGCAGGAGAGGAGATGACTGAAAGACTAGGTATAATGCAGTGCTGATGAAATCCAGTGTGAAAGGTTATGAGAGAAGTCACATTTGGTGGCTAGGGCCAGAAATAAAGCTGATGTCTCTTGGAACCTGACTGACTGCCTAAGAGTTTTCTCCCCACTGCTATCCTCAAGCTGCAGACCTGCTGGTTGGAGAGGGTTGGAGAAACGTGGCCCGGGCTGGAGAAGAAAGGCCTCTCATTCCTCCATCTACATCCATCCAGCCCCATTCTAGGGCTTTTATTCTACAATACTATCTTAAATTTTATACTAAAAGTTTATCTGCATGGACATCAGATGTCCATGAAAGGAATCTGACCATAACAAGTTTTTTTTCCTGGCAAAACAACAGATATGTGGGGCCAGAGAGATAGCACAGTGGATAGAACATCTGCCTTGCAGATGCAATGCAAATGTAAATGCAAATGTGGCTGACCTAGGTTAGATCTCCAGCATCCCATATGGTCCCTGAGCCTGACAGGAGTAATTTCTGAGCACAGATACAGCTGCCAGGTATGGCCTAAAACTAAAACAACAATAACAATTGAAATATTTTAATGTGAAAAAGTGATTTTGTGGAATAAACCATGATACCTAAAGCTAACAAAATGGCATTACCCTTATTGTTCTCAATTCCTCTGCACTTGTTACAAGGACTAGGGGGATGGCATATACTTAACTACAGGGCTTGCACCGGGTTGTAGTATTTGTGGGAGGTCAAACTCTTCCGTTGTGGTACTGCACACTTGGTCATGGTGCTTGCCAGAAATCACACACTCTTTCTCAATGCTAGTATTCTTTCTGGTTACCAAGCTCACTAGGAACACATGCTAAATTGTGCTGCTTGCTTGTTCAATTATTTTGGCTAACAAGGTACATGATGTGCCACTAAGCTATCCCTGCCCTGCCACACCCCCAACCCTCAGTTCCCATAACCCTTTAAAATGTATCATGAAAAGTTAGGAGGCAGAGGAGGTAGCTCAAATACTTGAAAACCATGCCCTGCATATTTGAACCAGATCTCAGTTTCAATACCCTCAAGCCACATTCAGCTGGGCCATCACCGCATCACTAAACCCTGAGCATCTGTTAGACCCTACAGTGCCAGTATGTCCAGGTATTGGTGGGGAAGAGGGAATATGTGAATTTAACTGTATGTCTACACATTTACACATAGACTTACAACAAAGAGATGAACATGCATTTATCTAAAAATCTAACAATACTAACCTCAGGGGCCAGAGTGATATAGCAGTGGGGAGGGCGTTTGCCTTGCACACAGCCAACCCAGGTTCGATCCTTGGCATCTCATATGGTCCCCAAGCCTGCCACAAGCAATTTCTGTGCAGAGCCAGGAGTAACCCCTGAGCACCAGTGGGTATGGTCCAAAAACAAACAAATAAAAAAGATACTAACCTCAGAGAAATTATAATTTTACCTTAATCTATAGCCCACATATTCTAAATTTTCTACATTGAACATATAAATCAAAGATTGCCAAACTAATATGGCCCACTGCTTCCTTTTAAAAAAAAAAACAGTCACTCAAGGGTCGAAGTGATAACACAGCAGTAGGGTGTTTGCCTTGCATATTGCTGACCCAGGATGGACCCGGGTTCGATTCCCAGTATCCCATATGGTCCCCTGAGCCTGCCAGGTGGGATTTCTAAGAGCAAAGCCAGGAATAACCCCTGAGCGCTGCTGCTGCAGCCCAAAAACTAAACAAAAAAACAGTCACTCAGTCCTCCCCTGAAAATCTATCTTAAGTAAAAAAACAGAAAGCATTCCATCTCAATTATGCCAATGACTATGACCAGGCCCTCCCCCACAGGCAACTAGCATTCATTCTGAGAGACACCAATATAAACTAAAAAATTCACAAATTCATAAATTCATAAAAATTTCAATAAAAATTTAGAAAAATCCTTAAAGAAATAGATTAGCAGAGCTATTATAAGCTAATTAAATGCATATGCTATAATTAGTTAAAAATTATATGAGAACTGGGGCCAGAGAGATAGCATGGAGGTAAGGCATTTTGCCTTGCATGCAGAAGGATGGTAGTTCAAATCCCAAGATCCTATATGGTCCCCCAAGCCTGCCAAGAGCGATTACTGAGCATAGAGCAGGAGTAAACCCCTGAGCGCTACAGGGTGTGACCCCCCCCCCCAAAAAAAAGAATCCTCTCAGTAAAAGTACTATGAAACTATTAGTGTAAAAAATGTATACTAGGGACATAACAGGGGTAGGCGTTTACCTTGCACACCACTGACCTGGATTCAATCCCCAGCATCCTATATGATCTCCTGAGCCTTTCAGGAGTGATTTCTGAGAGCAGAGCCAGGAATAAGCCCTGACCACTTCTAGAATGGCCCAGAAACAAACAAACAAACAAACAAACAAAACTTAAACTAAGAAAAAGTCCTCTTATTGAAGAAGAATGCAAATAGAGGTGGTGTGGATGCATTGTGGAGGGAAATGTACACTGGTGAAAAGATTGGTGTTGAAATATTGTATGCCTGAAACCCAATCATGAATAACTTTGTGATTTCACAGTGACTAAATAAGAAAATTAATAAAACAAAAAACTTCATTAATATGAGGACAAGAAAATAAATTAAAGTCTGGAGCAAGTGCCCTGCATGCATAAAACCCCAAATGCAATCCCTAGCACCTGGGCCCAAAGCATCTCTGTAACGGTTCTGGTGGTCTCCCACTATCATTCAGCCTAAGAATCCACATCACCAGAGTCAAACATTAAACCTATCCTCTGGTCCAGGCTCATTCTATAGCAAGGGCAAAAGAGACATGTGGAAGAAGGCTGTAATGGAGACATCTTCATAGCTGTGCAGTTTTGTGATGTGAATATAATGTTCACAGAACCAACTAAATATGAAATAAGAAAATACCAAAAGAACTCAAAAATTAGTTAAAAACAGAAAAAAGGAGCTCAGTTCTAAATGTGATTTGTATAAGCAGAATGAAAGAAAAGAATAAAATGAGCCTGAGTAAATAGGGTAAAAAATGCATAAAAAAAGATGGAGCTAAGAAGAGAATACTAAGAAATACCAGAAGAAATCATATTTTGTAACTTTTCATTTCTCAAATAGGACAAGCCAGCAGTACCATCGATAGGCTTTCTATTTTAATCACTGAAAAACTCTTCAGATGAATGTCTGTGATGCAGAGGTTTGGAAAAGTTCAAAAAGGTCCCCTGAGATGAAAAAAAAAAAATTTCAACAGTGATAATATTACTTGTTGAACCACTGAAGTTTCAAGAGGAAACAATGCTTTTAAAGGGAGAGAACAGGTGAAATCTAAGTCAAACCTTTTCCTGGATCAGTCTCTGAAGATGAATCCCACAGGACAGCATAGCAGCAAATAAGGTCAATATGTACTGTTGAACTTTACAGATGGCAGGGGCCAGGGAGTTGATTATTGCAGTCAGTCCCACCTTCTCAATAATACTCTGGAATGCAGCAGGAGAATGGCGAGTGATTCTACATAAGGCCTGCAGAAACAAGAGAGCAGATCTTTCAGACAATTCCAAGTACATTCACATGTCCTGCAAAGATAACACCTACTTCTACAAAAAAAAAAAAAAAAAAGAGATGTTTACCTACAATTGGGATTTTTCAAACCACAAGAAAATAAAATAATAACCTTGCTCCAATAAAATCTAAGGCTATTTTAATAGATATTCCAAATATCAACTAAATTATGATGAAAAAACTAAATTATGGTGAAAATATGATAAGCTAATATATAAATCTCTACAGAAAAGCTTTAAGTAATAAAAAACACTATCATTAAATGCCTTTTCTTTGCAAATGCTGAGCTAAAGCTAAAGTCATAAAAATAAATATCTAACATTTATTGTTTTCTATGTAAAGAATGCAGAGGAGATTTGAAGACAAGGTCATTTACTATTCCCACAACACATTAAAAAGGCATTATTATTAAGTACACTTTATATATGATGAAACAGGCACAGAATATTTAAGTACATTGCCAAAAGCATATAGCTACTAAATGGCATAGGTGAATTCAAACAGGGATAATCAGACCCTGAGCTTTTCTTATTTTGCTTCTATATTAAGTGAGATGAGAGAGAAATTGGCCATTAAAACTAAAATAATTTGGAAGAAAAGAGAATTCAAAGAGTTGGGGTGTGTAAGTGGTATGCACAGGACCTGGTTCAATTCCTGATCCAGACTCAAATTTCAACATTGCTGAGCCACCAAAGAGCCACTGGATGTAGCTAACCCTTCTTACCCCTGAGTTTAGGGTCAGAACAAAAATGCAGCCAACCCCAGATAGACTCCAGTTCAATTCCCAGCGTCTCATACGGTTCCCTGAACCTGCCACGAGTAACTTCTGAACGCAGAGCCAGGAGTAACTCCTACACACCGCTGGGTGTGACCCCAAAACAAAAACAAACAAAAAATACCCAAAAAGTCCTAACAAAATCAATTGTTCTATAAGAGATTAAAAGGCAAGGCTATAACATCTATCTAAGGAAGAAGTTGTTGGGTCTCAGAAGAGTAAGTGTGACATGAGCAAGTGAAAAATAAGTAAAGAGTGGTGTTGGCACAACTGGCTAGCCACTTGCAAAAAAATTGAACTTAGACCCCCAGCTAACATTATGCACAAAGGTTAAATCCAAATGGATGAAAGACCTAGATATCAGACCCGAAACCATAAGATACATAGAACAACATATAGGTAAAACACTCCAGGACATTGAGACTAAAGGCATCTTCAAAGAGGAAACTGCACTCTCCAAGCAAGTGAAAGCAGAGATTAATAGATGGGAGTAAATTAAACTGAGAAGCTTCTGCACCTCAAAAGAAATAGCGCCCAGGATACAAGAGCCCCCCACTGAGTGGGAGAAACTATTCACCCAATACCCATCAGACAAGGGGCTAATCTCCAAAATATACAAGGCACTGACAGAAATTTACAAGGAAAAAACATCTAATCCCATCACAAAATGGGGAGAAGAAATGGACAGACACTTTGACAAAGAAGAAATACAAATGGCCAAAAGACACATGAAAAAATGCTCCACATCACTAATCATCTGGGAGATGCAAATCAAAACAACTATGAGGTACTACCTCACACCCCAGAGATTGGCACACATCACAAAGAATGAGAACAAGCAGTGTTGGTGGGGATGTGGAGAGAAAAGAACTCTTATCCATTGCTGGTGGGAATGCTGTCTAGTTAAACCTTTATGGAAAGCAATATGGAGATTCCTCCAAAAACTGGAAATCGAGCTCCCATACGACCCAGCTATACCACTCCTAAGAATATACCCTAGGAACATAAAAATATAATGCAAAAATCCCGTCCTTACACCTATATTCATTGTAGCACTATTTACCATAGCAAGACTCTGGAAACAGCCAAGATACCTTTCAACAGATGAATGGCTAAAGAAACTGTGGTACATATACACAATGGAATATTATGCAGCTGTCAGGAGAGATGAAGTCATGAAATTTTCCTATACATGGATGTACATGGAATCTATTATGCTGAGTGAAATAAGTCAGAGAGAGAGAGAGAGAGAGAGAGAGAGAGAGAAAGATGCAGAATGGTCTCATTCATCTATGGGTTTTAAGAAAAATGAAAGACATTCTTGCAATAACAACTTTCAGACACAAAAGGAAAAGAGCTGGAAGTTACAGCTCACCTCATGAAGCTCACCACAAACAGAGATGAGTTTAGTTAGAGAAATAACTACGTTTTGAACTATCCTAATAATGAGAATGTACAAGGGAAATAGAAAGCCTATCTAGAGTACAGGCGGGGGTCGGGTGGGGAGGAGGGAGATTTGGGACATTGGTGATGGGAATACTGCACTGGTGATGGGTGGTGTTCTTTACATGACTGAAACCCAAACACAATCATGTATGTAGTAAAGTTGTTTAAATAAAAAAAAGAATAAAAAATAAGTAAAGAAATTCAGCCAAGAGAAGAGAACAAGTTTTCACTAGAAGATATGAAAATGTGTATCTTGGAAAGGGGAAAGTTTTGAATATAATTAGGGTATAGATTGACTTAGAAGCAGGGAAGAGAAAAAAACAAACAAACATGAATCATCTAGAAAAGTAGGTTGGGGACAGTGATAATATAGCACTATAGGGTGTGGCCTGAAAAATACTCTTAAAAAGTAGTTTTAGGGTCAGCACCGAATGGTACTCAGAAGTAGTCATATGGTGCTCAGGGAGGTTAAAGGTGCTGGAGGTTAAAGTCAAGGTGAAGCACGTACTACGCATATGTGCTCCATTATTTAAATTATCTCTATAGGCTACAAAAAGCTTTTGTGATCAATCCCACCACCCCTTCATTAGCTTTCTCTCTCCTGTTTTACATATTCCCAATATACACATTCTACAAGACTAAATTTCTCCCCTGGAAATGAATGCTTACATCAATTAAAATTTGAATTATTTTTGAGAATCCAGAGACTGGAGAGATAGTACAGTGTGGATAAGGTGCTTGCTTCATACAAAACTAACCCAGGTTCTATTCCCAGTGCCACATACGTTCCCCCAAATACTACCAGGAGTGATCCTTGAGCAAAGAACCAGAAGTAAGCCCTGAGCACAGTTGAGTGGTTCTCAAACAGCAATAATGACAATAATTGGGACTCAGAGAAATTGGTGATACTTGTCTTACATGCAGTCAACTCTAGTGTGATTCGTGATACCACATATGATGCTCCAAGCACAACTAAAAATAATCTCTAGGTCATTTACATACCAGGTCATTTCCATAGACTCACTTTTTTCTCTAAGCCATAAAAAATCATAGGTACAAAAAAAAATCATAGGTACACCAGTCATGCAACATAAAGTGGACAATTCCGAGAGGAGAGGGTAGGCCAAGGCCCCGTCCTGCTCTAAGTCATACTTGTTGCATCCATCACTTGATGCTAATGGCCTGCCTCACCATTTCTCTATAATTATCTTCATGGACACCAATCTGACCAAACTTCAGGTATCCTAGTATTTGGGCTAATACCACGAGGGTCTTTTTGGAGTGAATGCTGGAACATTACCCCCACATCCTCCTTCGGGATACCTGGCAGCTGAGAACATGCCCCACAAAAGCTGCAGTATCAGTAATCGTGCTTTGAATTACTGGACAATTTCATTTGCTTCATACTGTCATCTCTATAGGAACACACCAGTTTAACAAAATGGACTGCTAACAACAAGAGCTCACTATACCTTCTGCCACTGTATGAATGACTTTTTTTGAGATTCAATAATTTTCACAAATTAGCTTACCACTCTACTTTTTCTTCCTTTTTTGACTTTCTTCTCTTACTTTTCCTTTTTAATTTTTTTCTATTCTATTTTAAATAACTTTGTTCTCACATATTTGGAAACAATGTTTTGGTTTTTGGGTCATACCCAGCAGCACTCAGGGGTTACTACTGGCTCTGTGCTCAGAGGTTGATCCCGGATGCAGGGATTTGAATGGGGTTCGTCCTGTGTTGGCCTCATGCAAGGCCTTACCACTGTGCTATAGCTTGACCTGGAAACAATGTATAATGGTCAACAATGTGATATATTTTCTTTAAATAAAGTTTAAAAAATAAAATAATTTCTAAGGCACATAGTCATTAGCTGCTGAGCATTGTAGTGCAGCAAATAAATAGGTAAAAAATATAAACAAGCAAACCACAGAAACTTTCATTTATTAAAACAAGGGGGAGGGTGTAAAAATAAAAGAAGTTGGTGGGAATAACCAGAAAATATTACTAAAAACCTTCACTGAGTACAAAGATGAAATTAATAACATAAAGCCAATTAAACAGAAATGTTTCTAATGGTGAGAATTAAAGTGCATGCTTAAGATTGCAATTCAAAGAAAAAGTTCAGTGGTATATGTTGTATGTCTTCCTGATCCATAATCAGGCATTTCTATAATTTTGAACTCACGGGGCTCCTAAACACAGGCATGTGAATGCTAACTGCACTAGAGCCTTTGTTTAATGATAGTTGGTGAGCAATAACAACCCTTGATGTTCAAAATTACACAGGCAAATGAAAGAACTAAAAGGTAGACAGAAATAAGTGCATATATTTAGAAACACAAAAGTCATAAGAGATCTGAGTGAGCTCAGCTGCAGAGACATTTTAAGAATGATACTAGACTAATTTCTCACATTCTGTGGATAACCTTTTGTATCTTAGTCACTGTTTCTTTTGAAGTGCAGAATCTTCTCAGTTTAATGTAATCCCATTTATTTTTGTTTCCACTTGCTTGAACAGTGGTGTTTCTCCTTGAAGATGCCTCTAGTCTCAATGTCATGGATTGTTTTGCTGCTTTTTCTTCTATATACCTTACAGTTCAGGTCTGATAGCAAGGTCTTTAATTACATCTTGATTTGACCTTTGTGCATGGTGTTAAAGAGAGGTCTGAGTTGAATATTTTGCATGTGGCTGACCAGTTGTCCCAACACCACTTGCTGAAGTGGCTTTCCTTGCTCCACTTTCTGTTTCTTACATCTTTATCATAGATTAATTGCATGTTTGTGAAATGGTAGAAACTATTCACCCAATAACCATCAGATAAGGGGCTAAGATATACAAAGTAATGACAGAAATGAACAAGAAATGAACAAGAAAAAAGCATTGGACTCCATCCAAAATAGAACAGAAATTTCTGCAAAAAAGAAATACAGATGGCCAAAAGGCACATGAAAAAAAAATGCTCCACATCACTAATCATCAGGGAGATGAAATCAAAACAACACTGAGATATCATCTCAAGCCACAGAGACTGGCACACATCACAAAGAACAAGAGCAACCTCTGCTGGCATCAATGCAAACAAAATTTTTTTCTTTTTAGACCACACCCTGGTGACCCTCAGGAGTTACTCCTGGCTATGCACTCAGAAATCACTCCTAGCTCAGGGGACCATATGAGACGCCGGGAATCAAACCAAGATCCATCCTGGATCAGCCACATGCAAGGCAAATGCCCTACTGCTGCACTATCACTCCAGTCCCTAGGAAGGAACTCTTATTCACTGCTGGTGGGAATGCTGTCTAGTCCAGCCCTTATGGAAAACAATATGGAGATTCCTCAAAAAACTGGAAATTGAGTTCCGATATGATCCAGCTATACCACTCCTAAGGATATACCTTAGGAACACAAAAATGAAATACAAAAATACCTTCCTCACAACTCTATTCATCTCAGCACTATTTACAATAGCCAGACTCTGGAAACAACCAGCATGCCCTTCAACAGATGAATGGCTAAAGAAACTGTGGTACATATACACAATGGAATATTATGCAGCCGTCAGGAGAGGTGAAGTCATGAAATTTTCCTATACATGGATGGACATGGAAACTATTATGTTGAGTGAAATAAGTCAAAGGGAGAGAGACACACAGAATGGTCTCACGTATCTATGGGTTTTAAGAAAAAAAAGACATTATTGTAATAATGTCCAGAGATAAGGGCCAGAAGGACCAGCTCGTGATATGAAGCTCACTTCAAGGAGGAGTGAGTGCAGTTAGAACACTAACAAGTACCATGACAATGTTAATGAGTGAAAGAAGTATAATGCCTGTCTTGAACACAGGCAGGGGGTGTGGGTGGAGGAATATAGGGTGCATTGGTGGTGGGAATGTTGTACTGGTGAAGGGAGGTGTTCTTTTTGTGACTAAAATACAACTATAGTCATGGGTGTAATCATGGTGTTTAAATAAAGATAAAAAAAATTAAGAGCACTATTCTACCACTCTCCAACTTTTAAAGAATAGCTGAGATAAAGGAATATAAAGCCTTGGAATAATGTGTTCGTATGTATTTTAAAGAAAAAGAGTGCAAAGTCGAGAATATTCTGAATTCAAATTAAAAGAATCTAGAAAAGTTAAAATTTAGGAAAGATATAAATAACCATGTAAGTAACATTACCAAGAAAAAAAAAACAAAGAATAGAGTTGGAAAAATATAAAAGTGAGATCTGTCTTAAGATTTAGGACAGACATAAATAACCATGTAAGTAACATTATCAAGAAAAAAACAGAGTAGAGTTGGGAATATATATATATATATATATATATATATATATATATATATATATATATATATATATATATTCTGTCTTTGACAGAAAGAACAATGCATCCATTTTAACAGGAGAAAAATAATAATAAATATGGCAGACCTAAGTAGGGATGATTCCCTTTGGATGCCCCCCCCCCTCGGGCAACATTTGAGGAAAATACGGAATTGAGGATCTAAAGAACAGGAATGAGAATAAGATGAAACTAAAGACAAGGAGAAGCACAAGAATAAACAGACTAGAGGAATACATTGAGGCTACTGCAGAATGTTGGTTATAGATGAGACTTATCATCAAAAAGATTATTTAAATCAGAATAGAAAGCATTTTATTTGTTCAATAGACTATTAAATTGATACAAATGTTAACATATCATACATAATTATCCTTTACACCAGAAGTCATTGTAACGTGAGCATAGAGACAACTAATAAAAATACAAAAACTACAAAACCACAGATGCCTGAACATTAAAATGAATTGAACCATATAATAAATGCATTGAACATAAAATCTGGATAAGGAAGCTAAAATGAAAGGTAAAAAAAAAAACATGAAATATAAGCCAAATCAAATTGCATGCCTTATAAACTGCTTGTTTGCTTATATTCCTCCAAAGAGTAATTTTAATTGTGTTTAGGGGTTACACCAGTAGGCTGCATGCAAGGCAAGCACTTTATCTCTGTACTAGTCTTTAGTTCCCTCCAAAGTGTTCTACAAACTATGCCAATCTCACAAAGGACTGCTGGAATTTCTAGCAAATTTCAAGGTTTTTCCAGCCCCTGTTGTGAAAGCTTTCCTTTAGAAAAAAATCAAGTTACTGTCCTCATTAATTATGACTCTAAGATTGCTATTTCCTCCCTATTATCTCATTAAATATATTCTATTTCTCACAGAGTTCTTTTTTAATGTTGGGAACAAACCCACATATATTCCACAAAAGATGATCTATCTTACCGAAATTGCTGTTATCCTTAGAGAATCAACAGAAGAATGTCTGAATAGGTACCATAAAACAGGTCCAATTTCTCCTGTAATAAAGCCCTGGGCTTGAGGAGAAGAAGTTGTGCAGACATTTTCAACAATCTTGGCTGCCATATGATTCACAACACGTTCTTCCTAGAGGAGAGAGCAGAGGACAAGGAGAAGATTATAAGATTACTATTTAGTATAAAAAGTCTATCATTATTTGTTATTATTAAAAATAAATACCAATTTTAAGAAGGAGGCCTCTTCCCGTGGAAGTGCTAAGTAGTTTAGGAGATAAGATCATCCTTTCAGGATCTCACAAAACTATAATAAAATTCATTTTCCTGAGCACCTAACCTAGCATAACTGTCCAAATATTTTAATTTTTCAATGCTAAAATAATAAGACTATAAGCATAACATAAAAACAAGGTAAGTTTTAATCATAAGAAGCAACCAGAACAATCCTCAGAAACTCCTCAGGAACTCAGAATGATCTGTGTAGCCCATCAGCCAAACAACACCGAAATTTAGATTATCAATGAAAAACCTAAAAGAATTGCTGTATGGTCAAATTCATCCCAGTAGAGAGTCAGAGAAAGAACTTATTCTGGGTAGTTCTAAGAATGGTTAAAAGCTTGTCTCAAAAAGAACCATACTTTTTCCATGTAACACAAGTCACCTGCAATTTAATTTATACTTAAAAGAAAATGTAAGAGAGAATGAACAAGGGGAAAAAAAACTGTCAACAATATATAATTCTGGGGCTGGAGAGATAGCATGGAGGTAAGTCTTTTGCCTTTCATGCAGAAGGACGGTGGTTCGAATCCCGGCATCCCATATGGTCCTCTGTGTCTGGTAGGGGTGATTTCTGAGCGTAGAGCCAGGAGTAACCCCTGAGCGCTGCCGGGTGTGACCCAATAAATAAATAAATAAATAAATAAATAAATAAATAAATAAATAAATAAATAAATAAATAAAATTCTTGGTGTCTAATATTCAATTAAATATTTTCCGGGCTGAAGTGACAGTCGAGGAGCAGGATCACACGCCTTGCAATCACAAGAACTAAGTTCAATTCCTGACAACATGTCTTCCCCACTCAGGGCTGGTGTGGATGCTAGGATATAGTCAGGATTGCCCAAGAGTGACACATGGCAGTGCTCAGGAGACTAATGGTGGTGCTGGAGATAAATAAGTATCAGTCGCATTAAAGATAAATTAGTATCAATCACATTAAAGACAAAAATCCGAAGGTTTTACCCCTTGGGGGCCAGAATGATAACACAGTAAGTAGGGCATTTGCCTTGCACATAGCTGGGCTCAATCGCTGGTTCAATCCCCTGTATCTCATATAGTCCCCGGAGCCTGCCAGGAGTGATTTCTGAGTAGAGAGCCAGAAATAACCCCTTAGCACTGCTGGGATAGTCCGAAAACAACAGCAACAAAAAAGTTGTAACCTTTTATTATCTTTAGGGCCCTAAAGATAAATACAACATTTTATATGATGAATATAATAGATTAAAGGGTTAAAGTAAACTACAGTTGAAAGGATTAATAAATCTGTAGGCATAGCAGTGAGTGATGTTTTAAAAACTATGTAAAATAAAACAAACACAAAGAAAGTTAGGGATTTGTCTCAAATGGTAGAGCATAGTTTTTGAAAGTGAATTCTATTCCTGGCATCACACAATCCTCTACAAGCTCTTAGCTGTGGCTCCAGTCAGCACTATGAGTGCTACCTAAACTGACCTCATAAGGCACATATTAGTATTGTAAAACCTTAAAACTATCCAGAGTTCAGGGGTTAAAATGCATCCTACCCTGGCTCAATCCCCAGCACTGAACATGGTCCTATGAGCCATGTCAGAAGTGAATACTTCTAGTTGTGTAACTCCCAATCCATGGTCAGCCACAGCAAAAAAAGCAAACTCAGATCTCTATCTAACACCATGCACAAAGATCAAATCAAAATGGATTAAAGACCTTGCTATAAGACATAAAACTATAAGGTATATAAAAGAAAATGTAGGCAAACCTCTCCATGACATTGAGACTAAAGGCATCTTCAAGGAGGAAACATCACTGTTCAAACAAGTGGAAATAGAGATAAACAAATGGGATTACATTACACTGAGAAGCTTCTGCATTTCAAAGAAAACAGTGACTTGGGTAAAAATGTCACACACTCACTGAATGGGAGAAACTATTCACACAAAACCCATTAGATAAGGGGCTACTATATGTATAAGGTACTGACAGAACTTAACAAGAAAAAAAAATCTAACCCCATCAAAAATGGGGAGAAGAAATGCATAGACATTTCCTCAAAGAAGAAATACAAATGGCCAAAAGACAGATAAGGGGCTATCGGAGATATACAATGTACTTGTTTATATAAGTATATATAAGATACATATATCTTGTATATATAATATATTTATATATAATATATATCTTGTATATATGATATACAAGGTACTGACAGAACTTCACAAGAAAAAAATCTAACTCCATCAAAAAATGGGAAGAAATAGACACTTTCTCAAAGAAGAATTACAGATGGCCAAAAGGACATGAAAAATTGCTCCACATCACTAAAATCAAAACAACAATGAGGTACCAGCCCATGCCAAAGAAACTGGCACACATCACAAAGAACAAGAGCAATCAGTGCTGGAGAGGATGTGGGGAGAAAGGAACTCTCATTCACTGTTGGTGGGAATGCTGTCTGGTCCAACCTTTCTGAAAAACGATATGGAGACTTTCTAAAAAAACAACTGGAAATTGAGCTCCCATATGATCCAGCTATAACCACTCCTAGGGATATACCCTACAACCACAAAAACACAATACAATGATGCCCTCTGCATTCCTATGTTCATTGCAGTACTATGTACAATAGCCAGAATCCGGAAACAATCCAGACACTCAACAACAGATGAGTGGCTAAAGAAACTGTGGTACATATACACAATGGAATGTAAATTAGGAAAAAAGAAGTCATGAATTTTTTCTATACATTGATGAACATGGAGACTATCATGCTGAGTGAAATAAATCAGAGGAAAGAGATAGACACAGAATAGTCTCTCTTATTTGTGGAATTTAAGAAAAATAAAACACAGTATGATACTAATACCCAGAGACAGTAGAAATGAGCCCAGATGGATCAGCCCATAATATGAAGTCTATCACAAAGAGTGGTAAGTGCACTTAGGCAAATAACTATACTAACAACTATCATAACAATAATAGAGAGAGAAACAATGCAGAGGACTGGGGAGGAAGGGAATAGGGGACAATGGTGGTGAAAAAGTTGCAGTGGTGAAGAGGGGGTGGCATTTTATGTCTGAAATCCAACTACAAACATGTTTGCAACTGTGGTGCTTAAATAAAGAAATTATAATGATATGTCAAAAAAAAGACAACTATTTGAGATGATATATATTAACCTATTAGGGAAATAATTCAACAATGTATAACAAAGCAATACTTTATATACCTTATTTTAGAAAATGATGTCCAATAAAACTGAAAAACTGACATTAGAGATGAGTCCGATGATAATAGAATAAAAAGAATAGTGATTGCATTTTTGGAATAAGTTTCTTGTATTTTTATATAGGATTTATATAGGAACTTATATGCACTTGTAGAATGTAAGACCTGATATAAGTTTTGTGTTGCATATGATTCTGTGCATTATAACTGAAGGCAGAAAACACTGAGTGGACCATGAGTGGACCTCTGATCATTCCAATGATAACAAAGGAAAGAAAGAGGAAACAAGTCAATTACCTGAAAATAAGGCAGAAAATAGGAAAAATAAAAAGGAAAAGAAGACAAATAGAGGGCCCGGAGAGATAGCACAGTGGCGTTTGCCTTCCAAGCAGCCAATCCAGGACCAAAGGTGGTTGGTTTGAATCCCGGTGTCCCATATGGTCCCCCATGCCTGCCAGGAGCTATTTCTGAACAGACAGCCAGGAGTAACCCCTGAGCAACGCTGGGTGTGGCCCAAAAAACAAACAAACAAACAAAAAGACAAATAGAATGTAAATTGCAAGAGGGCAAATTACAAGAGGGTAAACCAATAATCTCCATATCACACTAAATATAAAAATATAAACAGGGGCCCGGAGAGATAGCACAGCGGCATTTGCCTTGCAAGCAGCCAATCCAGGACCAAAGGTGGTTGGTTCAAATCCAGGTGTCCCATATGGTCCCCCATGCCTGCCAGGAGCTATTTCTGAGCAGACAGCCAGGAGTGACCCCTAAGCACTGCCGGGTGTGGCCCAAACCCCCCCCAAAATAAAATAAATATATATATATATTTATATTTATATTATATATATATATAAACAAAAGCTAGAAAGAGTACTGCATGCCTTGCATGAGGCCAAACTGAATTCCATCCCTGGCATTCCACATCATCCCCCAAGTCTGCTGAGTAATTGCTGAGTGCAGAGCCAAGAGTAATTCCTGAGCACCACTGGGAGAGTCACCAAAAAAAAACAAAACAAAAAACAAAAGCAAACAAATAAACAAACAAAACACAGTAGGTAAATAGTAGTGATTCTCAAATTATATTTTTCAAAATCAAGATCCTAATAGTTGTTCAGAAAATATACATGAGTATATATATATGTATTTATATATATATATGTATTTATATATGTATAAGCTCAAAGACTCAAAAGGCAAAATGGACAAAACTATATCATGCTTGCATCAATAAAATTTGAGTAGCTATATTACCTCAGAAAAGTAGGGCTTCAGCAAAAAATACTTCCAGAAATAATGACCAATGATAAATAATGATAAAATTGTTATTCAAGAGGAAATATTCATGTCCCTAAAAACAGAAATTCAAAATACCTAAAGCAAAAAATTTAAAAAGTTGAGACAACTTCACAATATTTGTTGGGAAATATTGAGAAAACGTGGCCAGAGTCAGTAAGGATTATACATAACAATTAACTCAACAAAAGTGGAATATGCGTTCTTTTAAGATCACATGACACATTGACATATGAGCAGGAGTCTGAATCATAAAACATGTCTCAATAAACTTTATACTCACAAATTAATTGGAAAGGAATCACAAACTTAATTCCAAAAAGTGGAACCAAAGAGTTTCTAAAAGCTATCATAAAAAAGCATACTGGCTATTCTGAAATGAGCAAAGCTTTCGTAGATAACAAGGAAAAAAATGAAGCTAAAAAAATACTTATATTAAACTTTGATAAAATTTTAAATTTCTACTAATAATAACATTAAGGCTCATAGTGCTCAGACTAGCAAAAAATGCAACAAGTACATACTAAATATCTGAGCATTTAAAAAACTGTGCCAATTTAAATATTGAAAAAATACACCAAAGAATACATATAAATAAGGAAATATACATATGAAATTAAGAAAAGATATAGAAAGATAAACAATGGGAGGCAAGAGAAATAGTATAGCTGCATGCAAGGCATTTTTATCTCTGTGCCTCAACATCTTCACCTATAAAGTAGTTTATAATTTTTAAAATGATATACATTGAAATAGTAATAGAATTAGGTCATTTAAAGGTAGATAGTTCTAAAAATTAAAAAGTAAACAGTTCTTAGGATATTAGTTGGTCTTGGTGCCAGAGAGCTAGCACAGAGGTAGGACATTTGTTGTGAAAGCAGTTGACCAGAGATGGACCTGGGTTCAATTCCCAGCATGCCAATATGGTCCCCAAAGCCTGCCAGGAGCGATTTCTGAGCACAAAGCCAGGAGTAACCCCTGAGCATGACCAGGTGTGACCCAAAAATGTGTGTGTGTGTGTATCACACCATCATAAGTGTCAAGTGGGTAAGTATACAACCTGAATGGTACTACTGAGATTCCCTCAGTTTCAACTTAAGGAAACTCATTTGCTATGAGGTATGAGCTATCTCTCTATCCTAACTCTCAACAATACATGTGCATTTTTATCCAAATACCTCACTCTTTGTCTTATCTTTCATTAAGCTTTAAAGTCTTTCCTCTGAACATTAAGGGGTGGAGGAAGAAGGGAGTCCTATCAAATATCTTCTGAATTAACTGTGAGTTAATTCCTAGAGGACTCATTCATGATACAAGAAAATGCAGGCATTATAGCACCTAGATTCAAGAGGGGCCATGTGTCATCCCAGTGTTCTATAACTTTTGAAAGACTGTCAAGCCAATTCAAATTGCTCTTACCAAAATGAATGTCCTAGTCCCTCTGGAAATTCTCCTTAGACCCCAAACAAGCAAAAAAGAGCATAGCTACTTACTTCTTAATCAAATATTTAGAAAGAATAAGTGGACTGCACTAAAATGTTTCATTTAAATCAAAGACCTGTTTTATCATAACATGATAATAAAGCTTTGGTGATTAGAACAATAACTAGGCTTATTAATGAAGACTTAAGCTCTATTTTAATATCATTAAGTAGATATACTGTAGGTCAGGTACTATTTTAAAAATGTCATTTTTGCTGCCAAAATTATTATTATATCAGACTTACATTTCTAAAAGGAGTGTCAGAATGAGCATTTAAAATATTGCCACCTTATGCAATTAATAAAACTATTCTTTCTTCCAAAGGTTCCAAGTACTCAGAATTGATTTACATTGATTGCTGCTATAATAACTCATATAATCAAGAAAATAGGACAGAGACAATAGTTCATAGGACATGCCTTGCACTGGTAAGCCCTGAGTTTCATCCCCAGCACCACTTGGTCCTCCCTGGTGATCCCAAGCACTTCCAAGCTCAAGTAGCACTGCAAGACTTAATATTGAATCAATAAAACAGAAGACCATGAAAAAGTGCAAAGAGGGCAAGTTTCGCTAGAAGTAGACACAAGTTCCTCTGAGAATTGCTCTAAGAAAATAAAATAAAAAAGAGGAACAAGAGAAGCCGGAGCGATAGCATAGTGAATAGGGTGCATGCAAGGCAAATGCCCTATTCTCTTTGGGGGACCATATGGAATGCCAGGGATAGAACCCTGAACAGTCGCATGCAAGCAAATGCCCTATGTAAATAACAGAAAAACACTCATGGAGATCGGTGCTACCAGTACAGGCGGGGAACAGAAGTCAAGGAAAAAGTACAAGTAGATACATACTTGATTTCTGAGCCATGGTTACTCTATTTGCAATTAACTACAGCTGTAGACAGATCATACAACAGTTATATTTCACTACAAGTCTTCAATTGTACTCACAGGAGAAAAACGTTTTTCAAAAATAAGAGCTACTATAGACCATGAAAACAATATGAAACTAATTTAAATTAAAAATAAAAGTGAAAAATAAACATGCAAGTGAAACATAACAAATAAGAGTAAGCCATAAATCTAACTATACTAATATTTGAAATAAATGTAAACAAACTAAACAGTATCATTAAGAAGTTACTATAAAAAAAGAATCCATATAACATATTACAATTTAGAGTCTGAGATGTAACTTGGTGGTAGATTGTGGGATTAATGCAATTGATCTGATTCTACCTCACTCAGTATCTGCATTGTTACTCATTGGTTGGAAACATCTTTGAATGTAGCACCTTGGACTGGTGTTGAGACCATCTGGTGCCACCTCCTCAGATGCCAATTCCTCAGATTAAATACTCAGATTAGGAGGAAGCCACCCTCTTGCATTTCCAGACCTCCCCGGAGCTGGCTGTCTCTTAGGAGCTAAGGGCAAAAGTGGGGGAACTCCTGAAAATTCTTTTCTCCCGCCATGCATATGTGTGTGTATGTGTATGTGTGTGTTGAGTGTGTGTGTGAGAATTATTCTCCAGACTGCCATTCACTTCCAGACCCAAATCTCTCCAAAGTTCTGGTGTTTGAACCTGAGAACTTTATTAGATTACATGGATTACATGTATGAGAAATTGGATTAGATCTGACTACAAATTAAAAAGCACAATAAAGTCCATAAAATTATGAGGTATAGCAAAAATATATTCATAGATTAGAAATAAGGATGTAGTTTATTGGCTAAATCAACCAATACCTCTAGGAATATAGAATATAGCACTCAATCCCTAGTACCTCCCCGTAAAAGAAAATATATATTTACATAATACACAAGAATATATGTATATTTACACATATAAAGACCTAAAGATAGATATAGAAAATATGAAAATGGAAAAGGGATGGGCCGGAGAGATAGCATGGAGGTAGGGCATTTGCTTGGCATGCAGAAGGTCAGTGGTTCAAATCCCAGCATCCCATATGGTCCCCTGAGCCTGCCAGGACCAATTTCTGAGCATAGATCCAGGAGGAATCCCTGAGCACTGCCAGGTGTGACCCAAAAAGCAAAAAAAAAAAGAAAGAAAAGAAAAAAAGAAAAAGAAAAGAAAAGAAAAGAAAAGAAAAGAAAAGAAAAGAAAAGAAAAGAAAAGAAAGAAAAGAAAATGGAGAAGGGGACCCAAGAAATAGTAGATAATCTAGGGGCTGGAGCAAAGCATAACTGTAGGGCACTTGCCTTGCACACAGCTGACCCAGGATGGACCTAGGTTTTATCCCCAGCATCCCATATGGTCCCCCAAGCCAGGAGCGATTTCTGAGCACATAGCCAGGAGTGACCCCTGGGCATCACCGGGTGTAGCCCAAAAACAAAAATAAAAACAAAAAAAAAAGAAAAGAAAGAAAATCTAAGGCACTTATCTAGCATGCAGTTAAAACAGGGCCCTGTTTGAATCCAGCACCATACTGTGACCTGAGAGCCAACTGTGTTGTCTAAGCATCCAAGAGTGTGGCCTCACAATCAACAGAGAATAAAATAACAATAATAAACTAGTGTTAATTAATCTAGAAAAGGTTAGTAAAACTATACTAGCTCATACAAAATAAGTAGCAAAAAGGAAAAAGAACTGGTGATTATTTTTTACATTCATAAAATGAAAAATATTTACTAAAACAAAGGAAAAAATCTAAAATAATTTGTTTATTGTAGCTTAGGTCACATGGTTACAATAGTGTTTACTTTCATGGTTTTGATAGAAAAAGTTACTGTATCACTGCAATACTCCATCTCTTCCCCACCCCATACTGCTTGGTATATATCAGTTCTGTAACCAAAAGTCAAGAGTTGTTACCACTCAGCATTATTCTCTTGTTTTGATTATGTGTGTGTGTGTATATGTATGTGTGTGTGTATCACAGATAAATGAAACTATTTTGTATTTATTATTCTCTATTCACTTAACATGAGGTCCTCCAATTCTATCCAAGTTACAATAAACTGCAATATTTTATCTTTCCTTACAGAAGTTTAATATTCCATTGTGTATATTTGGCACAAATTCTTCATTCATTCATCTGTCATTGGACATTTGGGTTGTTTATATATCCTGCCACTTAGCACTTTAATAAAATAAAAAAGTGCGCCTATAGCTTTTCAAATTTAAATTTTTATGTGTACTTGAGACAGATGATGAGATGTGCGATCACTGAGTCACATTAAATTTCTATTCTTACTTTTTAAAGAAGTTTCCATACTGTTTTCAATAGGGTCTGAACCAGATAACATTTTCACCAACAGTGAAAGGTTACTTTTGCACCACCTCCTAGCCAACACTGGTTGTTTCCAAGCTTTTTGAGATGAGAACCATTCTCTTTCATCTGTTCATATTCTTTGAGTAATTTTTCCATTGTCTGATCATTTGCTTTAAGGCTTTTTTTCCTATCTCTTCTGCTGTATGGAGTAGTTATACATCTCATCTTCCAGCTCAATAATTCTATCCTCAGCTGCTGTTACCCTGTTGGAGAGCTTGTCCACTGAGCCTTTCAATTTGTCTACTGAGTTTTTCAGACCTGTTATTTGACCTAATATTTCAGTTTGGAGTTTTCTGATTTCTATCTTCATATTCTCTTGATTCTTATTAGTGTTCTGTTCTGTACTTTCTTTGAGTTCTGTGAACATCCTCCATTTTCTTCTCTAAACTCCACATCTGAAAGACTAACTAGATGGTTGGCCGTTGTTGGGTCATCAGAGTTGCCATCTTCATTCTTTATGTCTGATGTTAGTCTGCGTAGTTTCCCCCATTGTCACGCTTGTATTGTGAGTTTTTCTACGTGTTGTGGTGGTATTCATTGGCTAGGTGGAGTGCGTGGCCATGAAGCAGAGCAGCCCTGCTCCTCTGGTTCCACCCCTTGTGGCGGAAGACTCCCCTCAGGGGATGGATGCCAGAGATGATCAAAGTTCCTAGTCTGAAGAAGCAAAGGGAAGCCTCAAAATGTCTGCCGTGCTTAAGAGGCCCAGCAGAGACAGCTGTATCCACAGTCTCCAGACAGGAAAGACTTAAGACTCTGAGAACTATACTCAATGATGCAGAGGATAATGATGCTCATTATCACTTCTAGTTGCATTTCCCAGATAAAGTATAGACACTTTCTTATAAGTCTATTGGTTGTCTATATGTCCTCGTTGAGGAAGTATCATTTCATCTCCTCTCTCCAATTTGTGCAGAAATTATTTTTTCTTGCTATTGTTGAGCTTTGTCAGTGTTTTTATGTCTTGGATATTAGCTCTGTCTGATCTAAGCTATGCAAATATTTTCTCCCATTCAGTAGATTGTCTTTTAGTTTTAGTTCAAGTTTCTTCTGCCATGCAAAAGAAGTTTTTTGGTAGACTCCTTAGGATTTTCTAGAAACGGTATCATGTCATCTGCAAACAGTAAAAGCTTGACTTCTTCCTTTCCTATCTGGCTCTTTATATCTTTTTCTTGCCTAATTACTAGAGCAAGTACCTCCTGTACTATATTGAATAGAAGTGGTGAAGGGGGCAACCTTGTCTTGTGCCAGATCTTAGAGGAAAGGCTTTTAGTTTTTCCCCATTGTGTATAGTGCTTGCAGTGGGCTTGTAGTATATGGCTTTGATAATATTGAGGAAAGTTCATTCGATTTCCATTTTGTTGGCAGTTTTTATCATGTGTGTTGGACCTAGTCAAATGCTTTCTCTGTAATTATTGATATGAACATATGATCTTGTTCCTTTTATTGATATGATGTATTATATTGATTAACTTGCATGTTTTAAACCATCCTTGCTTCCCTGGAATGAATCCTAACTGGTCATTCCATATAACCTTGATAAATTGTTAGATTCTATTTGCTAGTATTTTGTTGAGGATCTTTGCACCTGCATTCATCAAGGATATTAACCTATAATTCTCTTTGTCTCTGTTTGCTTTTGGTAGCTTCATAGAAATTGGGATTGTTTCTGTTTCTTCAATTTCCTGGAATAGCTTGAAAATAATTGGCAGCACATCTTTAAAAATTTTAAAGAATTCACTTATGCATCCATCTGAACCTTTTCTTTTGTTTTTGGGAAGCCTTTTGATTACCATTTCAATGTCCTTAATCATGGTAGGACTGTTCAGGTATTCCAGGTCAACTTTGGGAGATTACAGGAGTCCAAAAATTTATCCATTCCTTCCAGGTTCTTGTTTTGTAGCATAGGATTGTAGCCTACTAATTTACTGTATTGGTTTACTAATTTGAAGAGTTTCTTAGTAAAGGCATTTAGTTTTTCTAAGTATATTATCAGGTCTTCTCTAATAATGATACTTTATTTTCCAATTTGAATTCCTTTTATTTCCTCACAGCTGTAGTAAGTTCTTTCTAAACTACATTAAATAACAGTGAAGAGAGTGGACATCATTACCTTATAACTGATCTCAGAGAAAATCCCTTCAGTTTTTACCACTGAAAATGTTCTTATTTGTTGATTTGTGCATATGGCCATCAGAATGGTAAAATGTGTTCCTTCTAATCTCTATCCCTATTTCTAAGTGATTTTTAATCATGAGTAGATGTTGGATCTTGTCAAAGCCTTTATTTAATGATATGATCACATAACATTTATCTTTACTTTTATTGGGTTTGTAGTATGTTTATTTGTATATATTGCACTTGCATTCACTACACTTGCATTCCTAGGAGAAATATCACTTTTTTTGATATATCATTGAATTTGGCTCACTAAGATTTTGTTAAGGATCTTTGCATCAATGTTCATCAGGGATATCATCTTGAAATATTCTTGGAAGAGGGGAAGGGTTGGATCACACCCAGTGCTGTTCAGGGGATATTCCTGGATCTGTCCTCTGTAAAGAACCCTGGCAGTGCTCAGGGGACCATTTTATGTGGCCCTGGGGATTAGAGACAGAATGGTAGCCACCACAGTTGAATGCAAAGTATCTTAAATTTTCTAAAATTGTATTTTTCAGTAAGATCTCTTACTTGTATTGGTCTAAGGATAATGTTGGCTTCATAGCTGCCACTAGGAAGGATTCCCTTTTTAAAAAATATTCCAGGTACTTGAAGAGTATAAGTAATATTCCTTCTTTGACATTTTGGCAGATTTCATAAGTGGATTCATCTCAACATGGACTTTTATTTCTGGAGAGATTTTTAATTACTGTTTCAATTTCCTTACTCATGATAAGTTTGTTCAGATTTTCTACTTCCTCCTCATTATGTCTCTGGAATTCTTTCCATTCTAAAAGTGTATACATTTCTTCCATGTTCTCCAGGCTAGTAGCATAAAGTTGTTCAAAGTCTCTTATGATCTTTTGTGCTTCTGATGTTTCTGTTCTAATTTCTCCCCTTTCATCTCTGATTCAGATTTTTTCTCTATTTCCTTGAATCTAGCTAAGAGTTTGGCAATCTCCATTCCTTAAGCATTTACTCTTTGAATTATTTTCTCTATGTTTGCGATTGTAATCTGAAGATACTTGATATGATTTCTTTTTTTGTGAAATGTACACTTAAATTGTTCCCAGACATAGTTTAAGAATGTTCCACATGCACTGGTTAAAAATGTGTAATGAGTTTTTAGGGGGTTGAGAGTGCTCAAATTCCTAATTTAGGGCTCTTGTTTCCTTGTGATGTCTGGTGATCTGTACCATAATGAGATTGGTAAATCTCCCACTTTTACTGTGTATATCTCATGTCTATTAGCAGCTGCTTTATAAGCTTTGCTGATCCTTTGTGTGTGTATGTGCATATGTCTGTTTTTATGTTAAAAATTAAGTTTTCTTGGTCAGCACTCTCCAGTTCTATTGTTTATTACTCCCAATGGCTTGAACACTATTTGATCTAATACAATGACCAGATATGTCTGTTTTTTAAAAATTTATCACTGACCTATATTATTGTTTTTCTAATCTTTCTTTCTAAATCTTTGTCTTCCATGAGAGCTCAAGTATGTCTCATAAGCCTCACAAAGTTGGATTTTGTTTCTTGATCCTGCCAGTTACTTTGTACCCTTTGATTGGAGAATTCAGACCACTGACATTAATTTATAGAAATTATATACATGGTGTGAATTAATTCATTGTCGTTTATCTATGATGATTAGGCTTTCTTTCTCTTTCCATTTCTCGTTATTTTTCTATGAAGTTATTCAGTATTCATAGCAGAGATGGTTTCAATGTAACAAATATCCTCAATTATTATCTGAGAATATTTTTGTCCTTTCTTCAAATCTGATGATAACTTTTGCAAATAGGAGTCATAGCTATAGGCTCTTTTTATTCAGTACTTCAAATATGCATTCTATTTTTGTCTTGTTTATAGCTTCCTTTCAGAAATCTAGTGTGAATCTCATACTTTTTTATCCCTTCTATGTGGGCGAGCCCTTGCTTCTCTTTTGCTTTTTTAAGGACTCTATGATTTTGTTCTGGCCATTTTGATAACATAGTCTTAGTGTTTTTCTGTTCAAATTTATTATGATTTGCACTCTTTGGACATCCTGGAATTATAGATTAATCTTCCTTTTCAGCTATTACTTCAACCAGCTTCCTCTTTTCCTTTTCCTTTTATCTCTCCTGGAATGCCTACAGTTCTGAGATTGTTCCTCCTGATATTGTCAATTATATATCAGAAATTATCTTCATTTTTCCTCAATCTCTTTTCTATTATTTCTTCTTTATAGTTATGTACAATATCTTTGGTCACTGGTTTGATATTTAGATTTTTCTATTCTGCTGATACTACTGTATTCTTTAATGCCTGGGGCAGGAGCAGTGGGGCAAGTGGTAAGGTGTCTGTCTGCCTTGCCCATGCTAGCTTAGGACAGACAGCAGTTTGATCCACCAGCATCCTACATAGTCCCCCAAGCCAGGAGCAATTTCTGAGCTATGCGCATAGCCAGGAGTAACCCCTGAGCATCACCTGGTGTGGCCCAAAAGTCAAAAAAAAAAAAAAGAACAGAAAGAAAGAAAGAAAGAAAGAAAGAAAGAAAGAAAGAAAGAAAGAAAGAAAGAAAGAAAGAAAGAAAGAAAGAAAGAAAGAAAGAAAGAAAGAAAGAAAGAAAGAAAGAAAGAAAGCAAGCAAGCAAGCAAGCAAGAAAGAAAAGAAAAGAAAAGAAAAGAAAAGAAAAGAAAAGAAAAGAAAAGAAAAGAAAAGAAAAAGAAAAAGAAAAAGAAAAAGAAAAAGAAAAAAATGCCTATGTTTCTAATTGAAGGAGTTCTTTCAAGTTTAATTTGAAGAACATGAGGCTCCCCTAAGTTTTTACAATTATTAAGTTCTTACAATTATTTTTCACATCATTCGATATTGAAAGGATTGCTGCCCAAAGTCTTCTTCAGGCAGTGTAGAGAGGTCTGATGTGGTTGAGGATCTTTTTGGACTTTTGTCATCATCTATTTATGTAGTGAATTCCTTCATTTTTTTCCACTGTGGGAGTTAAGGATGGATGTCTGAGCTGCCCCGAGCTATCCAATATGTTCCTGCATTGGCAGGGAGAGGGCACAGGTCACTGGTGTCTCTGGGAAGGAGATATCTCCTATTTTTTAGTTCCTTCCTGAGGAAAGAGCAGTGGGGCAGAGGCCACAATCTGCCTGTAAATACAAGGATGGGTTACAGACATATAGAAAGAAACTTCTCGTTAGGCTCAGTTCCTCCCAGAAGGTGAAAATCTCATGCAGTCTTACTGAAGTCCCGAAGCACACCAACCCACTGGCATCTACAAGTATGGAAGCACATCTCTGGTTGGGCTTAGTTTCCTTTTAGGGGTTGAGAGGTCTAAATTTTCTATACATCTAATAACTAATAGTCAAAAGACATAAAAAATATAATATGACAAAATGCCAACTATCAAAGATGGCAATTTAAATACACCTCAGTATCTAATAAAACAGATAAAAATGTCAATACAGATATAACAGAGCTGTGTCTACCTACCTACCTACCTACCTACCTATCTATCTATACACACACACACACACACACACACACACACACACACACACACACACATATATATAGTAGGCAGAAACTAACCACAATACCAATAGTGGCAGAATTCACTATTTTCCCCTAACTATATATAATATACGTATATGTATAATTAAGAAGTCTCAACAAATTACACAGAACTGATATTATAGACACACCATTATTTCTAGACCAGAATACCATTAAGCTAAAAAAAGAAAAACCCTGATAAATAGTGAAAAGTAAAAGGAGATGTAAGAGAAGCAGAAAAGCTATAAGGATTAAAGAGTAAAAAACATGTATTGAAATAACAGTCAAAAATTTAAATGAAAATCTAACCAATCAATATAAGCTGTTGAAAGGTATCATCTCCAATATAATTTATTCAATACAAGAAATCAAAACCAAGGCCTTGAGCAAGGAAAGGAACACACTTTAATCTCTGAGCTCCCTTATTTCTGGTCCCTACAGTTGATATTGCTTCAATACTTAAATACTGAATCAAGCAAAAACAGATATGAGCACTTTCCTCTTTGCTATAGTATTACAGAACATGAAAACCTCACTTTTGGCCTCTCCCCCAACCAAATCTCTAGAAGCTAGTGTACGCCACTTAAGACTAAGCACTCTTTCAAGCCATCTTCAATATTAATAACTCCATGTTTGATAAACCTTTTACCTTCTACTAATAATTATACTAAGACTGTTATAAACAGTGATTTTTCTTAAAAGTTGCACAATTTCTATTTCACATACCATAATGTAATTATTGCCCATAAAGAACCAGATGTTGATGTCACACACAGTTCTTTATTAGAAGATTAAATTTACACTAAGATAAATAAAGTAGAAATACTAATTTTACATTTTACCTTAAATCAGAAACTAATAACTTTAACTTTTTATTCCTATCCTTGTTATAGGTTAATATTATCCAAATATACATCTAAGATAATACCAAAAATGGTATCACTAGTTCCTTTTTAAAATTCAAGTCTGATCTTTACTATTAAATACATAGCAATTTACCACTTTTTAGAAAGCCATAATTTTTAAACAATAAAAGTAAGAATTTCTCTTACAATAATAATAACATCAAAATTATCTAGTAAACAATTGTTCAGAACGAAGTAATCAAATCAAATCAACAGCTAATTTTTGGAATCTCAAATTCTGATCTACAATAAATGCCAGGTATCAGTAATAAACTCATAAATATAAAGAGATAATTATACATGCTATTTCAAAAAAAGATTTGGTTAATTTGATACAACCCTCTCCATCAAGAAGAGTCTGAGGAAGCCACCTCAACAGAGGTGAGCTAACCACACCATGAAGGGCAGAGCCTGATTCCCAACACATGCTTTTCTTTTTTTTTTAATAATTTCTTTATTTAAGCACCATGGTTACAAACATGTTAATAATTGGGTGTCAGCCATGAAATGCACACACAGCCCTTCACCAGTGAAACTTTCCAGACACAACTGTCCCTTCATTTCCCTCCTCCCCCTATTTTCTGCCTGTCTTCGAGAAAGGCAGTGGATTTCTCTCTAGATATTGTCATAGTAGCTGTTAGTGTAGTTCCCTCTCTAACTACACTTACCACCCTTTGTAATAAGCTTGTTATCATGGGCTGGTCTATCCAGCCCTCATCTATATTATCTCTGGGTGTTATTATTATACTGTCTCTTATTTTTCTTAAATCCCACATATGAGTGAGACTATTCTGTCCTTATCTCTCTTCTTCTGACTTATTTCACTCAACAGAATTGCCCCCAAATTCATCCATATATAAACAATTTTTGTGACTTCATTTTTTTCTAACAGCTGCATAGTATTCCATTGTATAAATGTACCAGATTCTTTAGCCACTTATCTGTTGTCAGGCATCTAGGTTGTTTCTAGATTCTGGCTATTGTAAATTGTACTGCTATGAACATAGGTGTGATGAGGGCATTTTTGTATTGTGTTTTTGTGGTCCTAGGGTATATCCCTAGGAGTAGTATTGCCGAATCATATGAGTGTTCAGTGTCCAGTTTTTTAAGGAATATCCATATTTTTTTCCCAAAATGCTGGACTAGGTGGCATTCTCACCAGCAATGAATGAGAGTTCCACTCTCCCCATATGCACATCAGCAGTCATTGCTCTTGTTCTTTGTGATATGTGCCAGTCTCTGTAGCATGAGATAATATCTCATTTTTGTTTTGATTTGCATCTCCCTGATGATTAGTGACATGGAGCATTTTTTCATGTCCTTTTGGCCATCTTTCTTTCTCTTTGAGGAAGTGTCTGTTCATTTCTTCTCCCCATTTTTTGATGGAGTTAGATATTTTTTATCTTGTTAAGTTCTGTCAGTACCTTGTATATCTCAGATAACCCCTTATCTGATGAGTATTGGGCAAACAAGTTTCTCCCATTCCGTGGTTGTATCTCAATCACTATTTCCAATGACATGTAGAAGCTTCTCAGTCTAATGTAGTCCCGTCTGTTTATTTCTGTTTCTACTTGTTTGGACAGCAGTGTTTCCTCCTTAAAGATGCCTTTAGTCTCAATATCATGAAGTGTTTTGTCTACATTTTCTTTTTTTTTTTTTTTTTTTTTTGGTTTTTTGGGCCACACCCATTTGATGCTCAGGGGTTACTCCTGGTTAAGCACTCAGAAATTGCCCCTGGCTTGGGGGGACCATATGGGACGCTGGGGGGGTCGAACCACGGTCCTTCCTTGGCTAGCGTTTGCAAGCAGACACCTTACCTCTAGCACCACCTTGCCAGCCCCTACATTTTCTTCTATATATCTTGTAGTATCAGGTATGATATCAAGGTCTTTAATCCATTTTGATTTGACCTTTGTGCACAGTGTTAGATAGAGGTCTGAGCTTGCTTTTTTTTTTGCATGTTGCTGACCAGTTCTCCCAACACTAATACTGAAGAGGCTTTCTTTGCTCCATTTAGCATTTCTTACTCCTTTGTCAAAGATTAATTAATTGTATGTCTTGGAGTCATTCTCTGAATACACAAGTCAATTCCATTGATCCGAGGATCTGTCTTTATTCTAGTACCATGCTGTTTTGATGATTATTGCTTTGTAGTACAATTTAAACTTAGGGAAAATAATACTTTACATCTTTTTCCCCTAAGGACTGCTTTAGTTATTCATGAACATTTATTGTTCCAAATGAATTTCAGAAGCGTTTGGTCCACTTCTTTAAAAATGTCATGAGTGTCCTTAGAGGGATTGTAATAAATCTGTATAATACTTTGGGGAATACTGTCATTTTAATTTAATCCTCCCAATCCATAAATGGAGTATATGTATCCATTTCCTTGTGTCCTCTTTTATTTCTTGAAGCAGTGTTTTCTAGTTTTCTTTGTTTAGGTCCTTCACCTCTTTAGTTTACTCCAAAATATTTTAATTTCTGTGATAATATACACAATATAATAAATTCACAAATACATCAAATATA
The DNA here is from genome assembly GCF_024139225.1 of Suncus etruscus. Classification (NCBI taxonomy): domain Eukaryota; kingdom Metazoa; phylum Chordata; class Mammalia; order Eulipotyphla; family Soricidae; genus Suncus; species Suncus etruscus. The sequence continues at coordinate 53,857,723 of NC_064857.1, forward strand.
CACAAATAATATACACAAATTTCATTATTTGTGTATAAAAAGGCCATTGATTTTGGCATATTAATTTTATAGTCTGCCATTTTACTATATGAATCTATTATTTCTAGGAACTTTTTGGTGGAGTCTTTAAGATTTTCTAAATATAGTAGCAGGTCTCATCCAAACAGTAAGAGCTTTCCTTTCCTATCTGGATACCCTTGATGTCTTTTTCTTGCCTCATGACTATGTCAAGTATGTCCAGTACTATGTTAAATAGGAGTGGGAAGATGGGGCAGTCTTGTCTTGTGCCAGATTTTAGAGGAAAGGCTTTCAGTTTCTCTACATTGAGTATAATGTTTTCCATGGGCTTTAGATACATGATCTTAATTATATTGAGAAAAGTTCCTTCCATCCCATCTTGTTGAGTTTTTTATTATCATTAGTGGGCATTGGACCTTATCAAATGCTTTATCTGAATATATTGATATAATCATGTGTTTTTTATTTTTCATTTTGTTGATGGCTGATGTGGTATATTATTTTGATTTATTTGTATATGTTAAACCATCCTTGCATCCCCAAAATGAATCCTAGTTGGTCATACTGTATGACTTTTTTTTTTTTGCCAGGGGCAATTTCTGAGTGCTTAGTCAGGATTAACCCCTGAGCATCAAATAGGTGTGGCCCGAAAAACCAAAAAAAAAAAAAAAAAAAAGAAGAAGAAGAAAATGTAGAAAAAACACTTCATGATATTGAGACACCGCTGTCCAAACAAGTAGAAACAGAAATAAACAGACGGGACTACTTTTTTTTTTGTATATGACCTTCTTGATGAGGCACTGGATCCAATTTGCTAAGATTTTGTTGACGATCTTTGCATCTATGTTCATCAGGTATATTGGTTTGTACTTTTCTCTTTTTAGAAGCATCTTTCTCTGATTTTGGTATCAAGGTGATATTAGCTTCATAAAAGTATTTGGCAGTGTTCCTGATTTTTCACTTTCATAAAAGAGCCTGAAAATGATTGGTAGTAGTTCCTCTTGAAAGGTTTTAAAGAATCCATCTGGGCCTGGGCTTTTGTTTTTGGGAAGACTTTTGATTACCATTTTAATTTCCTCACTATTCATGAGTCTGGTCAAATAGATCATCTTGGTTCAATAAATACATTAGTTTTAAGTCATCAAGAATTAAAAAAAAACTCAATCAACTGTCATTTTTTGTGGGTATTTTTTTCTGAGTAATAGTTTCATTTTCTATTGTCAGTCTTATTCAATGTGCCTTCTATTTTCTACTAATATTAAAAACAACCTTAGAATCTCCAGGAACTCTTTGGAGCCTGGCATTCCACCTTCCCAATGGCCTCTACACTTCTAGAACTCCTGACAGCCACACCCAGGGTCCAGAGTCAACCAACATGTACTTGCCCATCAACCAGGGCAAGACTAGTCTACTTCTTGAAAGTGAAGCAAAACAAGTCTCGATGATTCATGGATATGCCTATTCTGCCACCGAATGCACTGGGGCCCTTTGGAATGGGAGTGGAGCAAGTCCCCTGCCCTGCTGAAGCCCTCACAGCTGAACACACAGACACCTTACAACTGCTGTCACACCAATAGCCAAGCTTCATTACTTTTCTACAAATCTCCTACTGTAGAGACTCCTAGCTGCCCAAAAAACTCCAGGTATGCTGATTTTGTAGCTGACATTTCCAGGGACTGTTTGAAGCCAGGACAGAACACCTTTCCTGGCCTCTGTATTTCCAAGAGTCCCAGCAACCATGAATCACCACTGTTCCCATCGGAGCTCACTGTCCCAGATTCTCAAAGTCCTGGACCAGTTGACACCTCCATAATTTTAATACTGGCTTCTCAGTAGAATCACACCAAATTAGATGTGAAATTATCATAGAAGCCATAAAAGCTCAACAAACAAAACAAAAAACAGAATGCTCAACTAGCAATAAGCAGGTTAGTAAATCTCAATGACATAATGACTCCATTGCAAGATATGACAATATTCATCATTTTTATTTTAATGATGTTTTTATAATTTCATTACCATTTAGTTGTGTCAACAATATTAAGTAAATTATTCATACCTGCCCAAGAAGAAGGCTTCAGAGAGATTGGGAAATTGAGGACAACAGTAGAAGGAATGTTATACTGGTGGTAAGATTGGTGTTAGAACATTGAATGCCAGAAATAACTTTATGATAAGCGACTATGTAAACCAGTGTTTAAAATAAATAAGTTTAATATAAAAAGTTCTCTGACATTTATTTATAAATGTATTCTCAATCAACATCCCAAAAGGCAAACATGAAAGCTGATTCTAAAAACTGCATCCAAGTAAAATGGAACAAAAATAGCTAAGAAATTCATTTTAAAAATAAATTTGTAGAAATACGTTTTTTAATTGTCAAAAAGTAAAGACTTGATTTAGAAAAGGTGGCATATCAATAGAAAATAGGTCAAGAGAACCAAATAGAAACTATGAAGGGACATGGAATATGAAAAGGGCAATGTTAACACTACAGAACAGTAGGGAGATGAGTTTTTCATCAAAAAATGCCAGAATCACTGATTACTTTATGGAAACAATCCTCAGTGTAGTTGGCAGAGAAGGAACAGAGGTCAATCCCAGAGATATGGATTTGACAGCTTGGTACAGGAGGTTACCAGGGTCACAAGTGGTAAGTGCTCAGCGGACCATGTAGTGTTGGGATAATTGAACTCAGAACCTTGCACTCTTCCACTTAAACTATCTCCCAGTAATCTTCTACTCTATTAACTTTTAAAATAAAACTATCAGTCAGAGTGCTAACAGAGGAGCATGCCTTGTATATGGCAAACCCCAATTTAATTCCCTGCAAAAAATGGTCCCCTCAACATTGCTGTGTGCAGATGTAGAGGACCTCAAACACTGCCAAGAGTGGCCCTTGAGTCCCCTTCCTCAAAAGTTCCAGGGTGGTCTGAGTAATAATCCCCAGCACCGCAGGGCTAAAGCAGTGCCACATCCTCAAAGCCACTGCTGCCCATATGTCTTACAATTACCAAGAGGACACCCCCAATGCCTCAAAAGCCTAAATACTGCTTGGAAGGACCCTCAAAAAATAAAAAATAGAACAGGGAGTGGGAGGTGGATGACACAGTAGGTAGCTTTTTCAGTTTACAATAATAATATAAACAGAAATAAAATACATAGATTTATGTGTAACACTAGATATAAAACAATTATAAAAAGCTTAAGTGTTTAATAGGAAAAGAAAATGAAAAAGGGCATCTTGATGTTAGAAAAGTTTTGGGAGGTGGTTTTAGGAGATCAAGCCCAGCAATGCTCAGAAATTACTCCTGAATAACACACTAAAGAATAACCACAATAAAATTATTTTTCTAAATCTAGAAATCCTTTTTGAAGGAGTGAAATGACCTTCCTTAATTTTTCTGTCTTATAGATACAATATATTGTATCTATAAGACAGAAAAATTAAGGAAGGTCATATATGATGCCAAAGCTCATATACAAGTGCTTTTCAAATATACAACATAAAGTTTCTATAGTTAGACAATTTAAAACTCAACATGAAAAAATATGTTCAAAACTTCATCTCTATTAAGGCCAGGAAAAGCAAGCATACTACTAAAATTTTTAAAACTTTATCATTTCTCATTTCTCTAAAAAGCAAAATGGAGGAAAATGGACTAGTAAATATATATAGGACACTCTATCCCCAGAAAAATGAATACACATTCTTCTCCAATGCACATGGGTCATTCTCCAGGATAGACCATAGGCTGGCCCATAAAACATTCTCCATAAAATCAAGAGGATAGAAATTGTACAGACTACCTTCTCAGATCACAAGACACTGAAATCAGAAGTGAACTACAAAGGGACTAAGAAGAAAAACTTTAACACCTGGAAATTAAACAGCCCACTACTGAACAACCAGTGGATCAGAAATGAAATCAAAGAGGAAATCAAAACATTCCTGGAAACAAATGACAATAAAGACAAAATACCAGAATTTATGGGACACAGCAAAAGCAGTACTAAGAAAAAATTTATTGCTTTGCAAGCACACATCAGGAAGAAAGAAGGGGCCTACATAACTAGCTTAATGGCACAGCTTATAAAATTAGAAAATGATCAACAAAAGGAACCAAAAATAGGTAGGCAGAAGAAAATAACAAAGCTTAGAGCAGAAATGAAAATCAAACTATCCGAAAGATTAATAAAAGCAAAAGTTGGTTTTTTGGAACTTAATAAACCAGATTAGAAATGAAAAGAGATGGGGCCGGAGTGGTGGTGCTGAGTGGTAAGGCGTCTGCCTTGCCAGCGCTAACCTAGGATGAACCCCAGCGTCCCATATGGTCCCCCAAGTCAGAAGCGATTTCTGAGTGCATAGCCAGGAGTAACCCCTGAATGTCACCTGGTGTGCACCAAAAAAAAAAAAAAAAAAAAAAAGAAGAATAAGAAAAAAGAAAAGAAAAGAAAAGAAAAGAGGAAGATCACTACAAATGCAGCAGAGATTCAAAGGGTAATCAGAGACTACTTTGAGAAACTCTATGCCATGAAACATGAGAACCTAGAAGAAACGGATCAGTTCTTGGATTCATATAATTGAAATATTATTCTTTATTTGGCAGAGTTTGGGACTATACCCAGTGGTCATGAGAACTTAATCCTGACTCTAGGGGTCATTTCTAGAAGTGCTTTGGGGGACTATATGTGGTACCATCAATTTAACCAGGGTCAGCTGCAAGTATAACTCCTATTCTATCTCTCCAGCCCTCAACTTTATAATTTTTTATTAATTATTTATTTTTAGTTATGAGAACAAAGATGCAAAAGAAGAGGACAAGGTAAAGTTACAGTGAAAGGACAATCACCCATAAACAGAATTCTCAGTAGTCCCATTGCTGATATCTTAACTTTGAACTACCAGTCAAAGAACATTAAGAAAAATAAAAACAGAACCCATGTCACTGGTGAATATGTAACTCACCATTAGTTAAATTTTGTCATTTATGGGCTTTATTATGCTGAGATATGTTCCTTCTATTCTCATTTTATTAAGCACTTTTACCATAAATGGATATAAAATCTTATTAAAATTTTTTGAGCATCTATTAATATTATCATGCAGTTTTAATCTTTTGTTTATGTGATATATTACACTAATTATTTTTCTTATATTGAACCATTCTCATGTTCCTGGGATGAATTCCACTTGGAACTGATAGATGATTATCTTTTTAAAATAATGTCTTTATTTAAGCCCTATGATTACAAACGTGTTTGTAGTTGGACTTCAACTGCAGAAAAGAACACCCCTCTTCACCAGTGCAACATTTCCACTACCAATGCCCTCCATCTTCATCCTCCCCATCCCCTACCTGTATTCAAGGCAGGCATTCTATTTCTCTCATTCACTACCATTATCATAATAGTTTGGTGTAGTTATTTCTTTTCTTTATTTCTTGTTAATTTTTTATTTTTAATTATGAGAACAAAGATGCAAAGAAAGAGGACATGGTAAAGTTAAAGTGGAAGGACAATCACCCATAAACAGAATTCTCAGTAGTCCTATTGCTGATATCTTAACTTTGAACTTCCAGTCAAAGAACATTAAGAAAAATAAAACAGAACCCACGTACAATTACTTTGACCCTCAAGTCCCAGATTGTAGTACATAATGTTTCTTAGCAGCACACAAAGCAATCTAAAGCCATAAAACTTACGTAACTCCTTAAACATTGAATGCAAAGTACTTTTTTACATTTCCATGCACATGCATATTAGTTTAAGTTAACCTCAAAAGTTTAAGTGGGTTGTTTTTCTTAAGGATTAGAGTCAAAGGAGCACAGTAAAAACGGTGTTAGAGTGGCAATTATTGTTTGCATAGGCCCACCACAATATAAGGGATATGGAAAGGAAAAGCCTTGGCCTAAATACAAAAAAACTACCCCTGAAGTTTCCTGGCATAAGATCAACTCTAGGCTCCAGGCAAACTTGTTTGTCCAATCCAGGTCATTGTTTGTAGTGCCAATACACTTTTATTTTTCACACAGTCTCAGTTGTTGGTATCATGTTTCTATATTAAATATCCTGGAATTTGCATATCCTATATTGCAGTCAGGATGGTGCAGAGCATCCTCTTGTTTCACCTCACAATTAAAGGGCAATGCAGAACCCTGTCCTGTATGCAGGTCGTTGTGCTGTCAAGTCTTCTTAGTGTTAAGGGAAGTCTCTTTTGAGCAGGTCGATGTCAGAGCAGTGGTAGGGTCTTCCCTGGTAGAGGATTGCTTCCAGGTGTTGTTATTAACAACCTTGGATGTTTCATAGATACGTTCCCTGGTTCAGGGTGAATGAAGGATGCCCATTCTTCTGAGGCCTGTGCCAGGTCATTATATAAATGTTCAGGGCGTAAGGTCTCATTGCATTATGAGATTTATGTGTTCTTATATCTATTAGATTATCTCTATTAGATAAGAACTTATTTGTATGTAAAGTATTTTCCAATTTTAATGTGCCTATGCAAACAAGGAACAATGCCACGTGGCATTATCAGCACATATGGGGACCATAAGAACAAGTCCAACAATCCCCATAACATGGTTCATTCATAAGCATTAAACTGAGGGACTCTTCCACCAAAATTCCTTATTGAACAGCTCACAAAGAGAAGACAAGATAAACAATGGGTAGAATTGTCACGGTAAAAGAATATTTAGAAAGTGTTATAGTTGTTAAAGAAAATACACTTAAAATATTCAAAAAAACATATGTGTCCATTTTATGTCTTTTGAAATAGTTGGGGGTTGTTAAATCCAATGCACGACTTTGGTCTGTGATTAGGACTGTGTAGTACTAAAGTTAAAATGGGTAAATGTGGGGTACTGATGTTGGGGGTGAGAGAGTTAAGGAGTAATAATGAGCTTTATAGGGGTGTGCGAAAGGGCAGAATCTGTTGGGGCAGGAGGTCGGTCTTGGTTCCTAACAAATTAAAGAACTGAGGGTAAACAGGGTTAATTAAGGGGAAGACAACAAATCCAGATTGGGAGATGAGGGAGTAGAAGGGCTCTGGTGTGGGGGAGGAGAAATATATCAGAGGGGCTATATACATTGTATAGATGAGTTGTTTAGTTGATTAGGCTTGGCAGTCAGAGAGGACCACTGTATAGGAAGTCACATCTACATATACACTGATTTTAGAGACCTATTTGAATATTATCCTCCAAATCTAGGGAATTCTATTTTTTTTCCTAGAAACAGTCGAGAATTAAGAATATTTTTGGGTGTTGAAAATAAATACTAATAAGAAAAGAACTCCTGAATGGGGTCCAGTATGTGTAGGAGAGGAATTTCTCTCCCCCACCCTCCCCCGTGGCCCGATTTACCAGGCATGGCCCTGAAGACCAGTCTGGCATGGGGGGGGGGATCTCAGTCCCCTGGACTAAGTGGTCAGCCCAGGGGGCCTATGGCTAGCTGTCCTGCCCAGAGCCCCCAACATCTACTTTATATTTTTATTTCCCACAGTGAGATTTCTGCATAAAAAAGAAATTTCATCTTCTTCAACTTCATGTGCCCCCAAGTAAGGCTTTTTTTTTTTCAAGTAAGGCCTTTTTATTAAAAATCCAGACACATCTTTTGACTCTAGATAAACATGACTTAATTCCCATTTTATTGATGAAATATAAATTAGTGGCTCATTGATATTTCATAAAAACAACTGACTATATATTCAGCCTTACAGATGAAGAAGTGTTCAAACCTCACTATGGATCACTTGGGGATACCTTGAAGCTTTTCCAGACTTGGAACATTTTTCCATTACCATATAACATAGGAAGTAATGAACTCAAAAAAAAGATGTTTGTTTCAACGTAACTTACCCATTTCTTAAGGGATGTTTTTAGCCTATGGCTTTGCCTTGGGTAAACCAATGTCAAATAGCTTAAAGCAAACATAAAATGCCAACCTTTTAGGTCAGTTACTAATCCTTTTTACATAGTCAGATACAGGAGCTAAGGATACAAATCAGATGGCTTGCCAAGTGGCTGGTTTGGGGACATTAAATTAAGCTTACAAGATGACAAGAATATATTTTAAAATCACATTAAGTCATAAACACTATTTAATATTAAAATCAGCAGCAGCTCCCCAGAGTCTGAATAGTAGAATGGTAGCCTAACAAGATAATTCCAGAGCTTCTGAGAACCACTGAAAATTCACTCTAGTTACCCTGCTGGTTAAACTCAGACATCTATAAAAGTGGAGAGAATTAAGAATACATTATTAAAAGCTACTTATGTTTTTCTTTCTTATTTGTGTTCACCTTTATAAAAGCAAGACATTTAAACAAGCAAATGAGAAGAAAGTTGGCTCATCATTACACTTCCTCCTCTCCACCACAGGTCACTGGCTCTGGGTGGCTCAGTCAGGATTATTTAAATTCAGGAGCAATTCTGGGTTGACAGGCTCATGCACTGCTGCAGGCTACAAGCCTCATACAATGCCTGAAGGGTTATTACAATTGCAGGCATCTACAGAGGACAATAAAGAAGCCTTACCCCTTCCCGAAGGCACCTCATTAGCACAGTGTATGCTGCCAAGGGAACTGTCCAGTGTTCTCTGGGGCTCTTTTTTTTTTCTTCCTAAAATGAAGTGGAAGGAAAGGCAAAGGAGTTAACTACACAAAAGATTTTAGCTCATTCCAGAAACAGGCACCATTTCAAATACACAAACTATCTAAAACTTCTTAATGTTCTAGTCAAAATTCTACTGACTATACTGACAGTGATGAAGTGATTAGAGTTAGATTACTGCATCATCCATGCATGGGATTTCTTCTATTTATCCTTATATTATATATGATGAAAAGAAACTAGATGAAAAGAACTAAAAAATGTCAACAGGTTCTGGGAATTCAGAAGCCACCCTACTGATATCAATCGATGTAAATGTAGGCATGCTATTAGAAGATACTACATTATACAGGCTGATTTCTTTTGTTAAAATATTTTTATTTAAAGAAGCATGATTTACAACATTTTTGAAATTGAGCTTTAGGCATAGAATATTTCAATGCCAAACCATCCGTCATATCTAGGCTGATTTCAAAATACAGAATGCATATCCATGAGCAATAGCTCAGGATGATCCATACATATATCAATGTGCCAAATAAGAATAAACAAATGTGGTTTTTGTAGGCCTATTCATTATTTTAATAAAATCTTTATTTAAGTACCATGATTACATACATGATTGTAACTGGGTTTTAGTCATAAACAGAATACCCCCCTTCACCAGTGCAACATTCCCACCACCAATGCCCCCTCCCTCCTTCCCAACCCTTGCCTGCATATTCTTTTTTTTTTTTTTTTTTTTTTTTGGTTTCTGAGTCACACCAGCAGCGCTCAGGGATTATTCCTGGCTCTATGCTCAGAAATCACTCCTGGCAGGCTCAGGGTACCATATGGGATACTGGGATTCAAACCACTGACCTTCTGCATACAAGACAAATGCCTTACCTCCATGCTATCTCTCCGGCCCCATATCGATTTTTAAAGATATCCAGAATAATTCTCTCACCAAAGAAATAAATTAGAGAGATAACTATAAGAATACTCCCACAACTAACAAATAAAATCACAAAATAAATCAGATGGTAAATGGAAAGAGAAGAGAAAAAAATTACCTTTTAAAAAAAGAAATTAGGTTAAGAGAATATATTTATTTAAGATTGTCTAAAACGAGCCATGGAGGAACTGGAGTAGTGACACAAGCCATAGGGCATTTGCCTTGTATGCGCTAACCTAGGACAGATCGCAGTTTGATCCCCACCCCCACCCCGTATTCCATGTGGTCCCCCAAGCCAGGAGCAATTTCTAAATGCATAGCCAGGATAATCTCTGAGCATCACTGGGTGTGGCCCAAAAAAAAAAAATAATGGGCCATGGAGATAGTTCAATGTCTAGGATGGAGCACATTCTTTGCATACTGAAAGTCTAGGTTCAATTCTCAACACAACAAGGTCCCCTGAACAACCCCCCAACCACTGAGTTAAGAAAAATATTAAGTGGACTGGAAAAATAGCATAACGGTAAGGCGTTTGCCTTGCAAGCAACCAATCCAGGACAGAAGGTGGTTTGAATCCCAGTATCCATATGGTCCCTGTGCCTACCAGGAGTGATTTCTGAGTGCAGAGCCAGGAGTAGCCCCAAGCACTGCTGGGTGTGGCCCCAAAACAAACAAAGCAAACAAAAAAGAATAATACTAAGTACCTTTAGGGACAGAAATAAAGCAGGAAAAGAAAGAAAAAGAACAGGGAGAAAGGAAGGGTGGGAAGGTATTGTACAAATGTTAAAAGTTGTATATGACCACTCAAAATATATCTTGTACCCATAAGAATGGTAACTCACTAAAACTATATGCTTCATTATCAAATTCTAAGATGGTCATGATTTATCTAGGCCAGTGTTTCTCAACCTTTTTCCAAACATGGCTCCCTTCTAACTTTATTTCCTTTTGATGGCCCCTCTATCCTGTGGGTCACCTCAATCTCATGCCATGGCCTCCATTTAAATGAGTTTTACCTATAGCTCACAGAAGATCCTGGGGGCAGTCAGGGAGTCATATGGTTGAAACACAGTTCTATAGATATTTATCATCAAGAGCTAATTCAGCTGAAAAATCTCCTAATTCGGGACCGGAGCAATAGCACAGGGGAAGGGCATGTGCCGTGCATGAGACCAACACAAGATGGAACCGGGTTCAATTCCAGAATCCCATTATGGTCCCCCGAGCCTGTCAGGAACAATTTCTAAGTGCAGAGCCAGTATAACCCTGAACACTGCCAGGAGTGACAACCCCACCACCACCACCAAAAAAAAAAAAAATCTAATTCATCACCCAATTAAGCTTTCAATTATGTCACAACTTGACTCCAACTCTCTTATGTAGAACTAGTGGAAAGTAATCCCACAGTCTCCACCATATAAAAAGCACAGCTTCACTAAGTACTTCACACTCTCAGAAGAAATGCCAACCCAATGAAACTAACAGGTAGTCAGTTCTTCAGACTAAAAACAATACAACCTCCCAGAAGTGGAGTGTGCCAAAATTGCCCCATTATTACAGCTTCTGGAGATCTTGCATCATACAGAAGCATATGCAGCAAGTCAGCACCTCCAAATTCCACAATACTGATCCAGTAGGATCTAAATTAGATGAGAAAATAGCTTAGAAGCCAGCTAAGCTCAATAGGTGAAAACAATAACACAGAAGATTCAACTAGCAACAAACAGCTCAGTAAATTCTCAGGCAATGACTTTAATAACACCATTGTGAGATATAACAATTTTCACAAACTTTCTTTTGGTGCCATTTTATTGTAACGAGCAATATAAAATAAATTATTTTGTGCCTGCTAAGGGGATAGGCTTGGGGAGTGGATGAGAACTGTAGACAATGATGAAGGGAAAGTCGCACTGGTGGTGGAATTAGTGCTAGAACATTGGAAGCTCAAAACAACTGCATTCTGAACAATTTTGTAAAGCACAATGTTTAAAGTTAGAAAGAAAAAGTGGGGGGAGATCTTTCTTCAGCATCATTGCCATCTATCTGTTCACCTCTTACACACACACACACACAGACACACACACACACACACACACACACACACACACTTCACCTCCTTTCCTCCAGTCATTTGAGGTTCCCTGAACTATCACTCTTTATTCACTCCTGCCAGAAGTTTCAAAGATCAAGGTCTTCCATATTCCCTTTCCTCTTGTCCTGGAAATTCCAGCTGAGAGGTAACCAGGCTTATATTCCCAGACCTGTCCCTAGGCAGCTGGGCTATTAGAAGAGCTCAAGCTCACAGAGAATCCTCCTGAAGGACAGCATCAGCAACCCTCGGGACCTACAATCAGACTTTTCAGGCATTCAATTTCTCTATGAAGACAGCTTTATTGCAAATTTGCAACCTTTCCACCACTTCACGTAATTTTTCTCCATCTCAGAGATCATGGAGTTTATGAGAATGAATTAACCAAACCCCTGGTTTCCTCTACTCCCTTTAAGCCCTGGGGCTGTAAGGACAAGCTCTGCTACTCCTTCCATATGAGCTCGGAATCCCCTTCCCAACATGCCAGAATTCTCAGAAACACTAGGTCATGTATGTTCCTCACTGGTGCCACATTTTCAATGTTCTGTTCAATACTGGATCCTTTCTCATTTACTGACTGCCTTGCCTCTCATTTTCAAAATAAGGGCCTCTGTCCCTTTGTTCATTCATTCACAACAGTCCTTAATTCACATTAACTTTCTCAGTGTCCTTAACTGCTGACAAAATTTCAGCACACTCCAATAAAACTTCTGCCACCTATTCTCAAGTTAAATATATAAAACAGTTCTTATTGACTCACAATAAATTTCATCTCATTGAATACACTGGGTTCTTTATAGTCTTTTTTTTCTTTAGCTGCATTTAATTCTTATTTTTCATTCCTGAAATATCCACTTCTCTCCCCTTCCTGTATCACTCTCATTTAGACTGCAAAAGTCCTCTTAGCATTCCCCAGTCTTTTGCACATTTTAAAAGAATATATATAGATGTGCACTCGAACAACAAGCATGAAGGTATGGGTGCCAAATAATCCATAAATAACTTTTTTTAAATTTTCTTTGGGGAGGGAGTGTTGGGCCACACCTGAGCTGTACTCATGGCCTACGTCCTTGCTCAATGCACAGGGATCACTCCTGTCAGTGTTTAGGGACTCAGATCTGTTGCCAGGGATCAAACAGGGCTCTAAAACAGAGCCATCCATGTGAAAGGCAAGTGTCTTTTTTAAAATATAAATTCTTTATTTAAGCACCATAATTACAAATATGATTATTGTTGGGTTTCAGTCATAAACCGAAAACCCCCCTTCACCAGTGCAACATTCCCACCACCAATCCCTCCCCTCCTTCCCATCCCCTGCCTGTATTCAAGACAGGCATTTTACTAGTTATTTCTTTTTTTAGTAAGCTGTTTTTGTTTCTTTCTTAAAGAATAAGTGCTAAAAAAAAATACAGTAGTAACAATGTGAGAGTGGCGATCGCCATTGTTTGCATAGGCCCAGCAAAATATGGAGAAAATGAAAAAAAGCCTTCACTTTATTACAAGGAGGCCTCACCCCTGAAGTTTTCTGGCATAAGACCAAATCTGGTTTCCAGGCATACCAGGCTGCCCAACCCCTGAGTCATTCTCTGTGGTCCTGGTGAAACTTTTTCACACATTAGCTGTTGTTGGTGTCAAGTTCCTGTAGTTAAAGATTCTGGTTTCTGTACATTTCCTTCATTGAATCAGGTTGATTTGGCACATCCTCTAGTTTCACTTCACTATTAGATGAGGAGACATCTGCCCTGAAAGCAGGCTGTTGCTGTTGCTAAGTCGTCTGGGTGTTAAGAGAACACTCTTTGGACTGAGTCAATGCCAGAGCAGTGGTAGGGTCTTCTCTGATAGAGGTTTACTTCCTGGTAATGTTAAAGAAAATTATAGGTGTTTCCATAGATGGTATCCATAGTTCAGGGGTGTATGGGCAATGCCCATTATTCTGAGGCCTGAGCCAAGTTATTATGCCAATGTTCAGGGTATAAGACCTAACTACGTTACAAAATTTGTGTTCCCATCTCTATTAGATAAAAAAAACTTCTTTGCATAATGTAATATTTTCCCATTTTAATGTGCCTATGCAAAATAGGAACAATGCCACAGGTATTATTGGTACAGCTGGGGGTCAAGGGAACAAGTCCAACATTCCCTGTAACTTGGTTCTAAAATGAATTCTATACAAAGAAACTCTTCTACCAGAATTCCTTATTGAACAGATACCAAAGGGGGGGGGGGGAGTGAGCAAAATTGTCACTATATAAAAGGATATTCAAAAAGAGTTATAGATGTTAAGAGAATACATCTATGATATATAAAAGAGATATACATATTCCTTTTATGTCTTTAGAAATAGTCAGGTTGGGGGGAGGGTATTGAGTCCAGGTGTTGGTCTGTGATTTAGCCACCTGGACGCTGCAAAGAACTCCCAGCAGTCCCATATCAGGAATTGTCTTTGAGTGGAGGTTTCTCAGAAACTGAGTACAGTAGCAAGCACAGGTACACAGTGAGGAAGATGGAGGACAGGAAGCCGCTGGGAGTAGATTAATAGGAACAAAGTATTGATTTCTTCTCAGGGTGAGAGTCTAGTTTTTCACTTTGGGAGCTGGCTGGAAGCTGACTTGAGTGAGAACAATGATCTGCTTCATAAGGAGCAAAGAACTGAGGGTAAAAATGGTTAAATGTGGGGAAATGGGCAGTGAGGGTGAGAGTAAAGGACTATAAATGAGTCTGTAAGGTGATGAGCCAATGGGGAAAGGAAAGTATACAATGTAGACATTATGTATATTGTAAACATAGATGAAACCCTTTGTATCCTATTAAACTATCTATAATTTGTGTGCAGGGCCACTAGTCCCCCACGGTTTGGAAATGGACACTGGTGGGAGGAAAGTTGCCAGCGACTTTCCCAAGAGTTCCAGGAGAAAGGAGAGGGAAGGGTGATGGTGGAGCAGCAAGGCCAGTGTCTTAACCCTTGCAATCATCTCTTTCTCTGTTCCCTCCACAAACTTTATTCCAACATAACTAATATTCTCTTGACCCCAACTAACCATTAATATAAATAGTCAATTAACATATTTTGTTGGTAAATGAGTTGCTGGTAAAAGTAATTGCTGATGTGTGCTTACAATGAAGTGCAAGAAAAGAAAATACTTTTAAAATAAATTCTTTAAGTACCATGGTTATAAAATTGTTCATACTTAAGTTTCAGTCATAGAATATATACCACCCTTCAGTGCACCAAGAAAATATTATTTTAAAAAATCATGAGAAATGAGCCTGAGAGATAGCAAAATAGGTGAAGTGCTGGCCTTGCATACCCCAAACCTGGGTTCAATCCCAGCATGTGGTTCTTTTGAGCTTGCCAGGAATGAGCCCTGAGCATTACCAGGTGTGGCCCCAAAATAAAAAATATATATTTATATGACTGGGCTGAATTCATCAATATTAGAAATGTATTTAATCTGTCTACAAGAAAGTAAGTGTGTAAGTAAATTTGCTCAAACCAATGTTATTCAAGGGTTAACTTTTCTCGGAATTTAAATCTAATGGCATGGCCTTCATAAAAGTCTTTAATGACTTTTCCATTGCTCTTCAGATCAAGAACAAGACATCTAACTTTGTTAAAGAGCTAAGCCTCTGTGGACCCAGAAACATAATCTCCTTTTCTGGTTTGTTGTTGTAGAGGTGGTCAAAGGTCCTGGAAACAGAATCATCTCTGTATTTAAAAAGCTTAGTTTGCATCCCATTACAATAAGTACCAAGAAAAATAGTCTCTTACGTGAAAGAAATAGGAATATTGATTCTGTATGGCTCCATTTGTGTAAATATCTAGGAAATACAAACTAGGCTAATAGGAGAAAGAGCAAATCAAGGGTTACATAGAAAAAAAAAAAGAAGTAGGAGGGATGCATTACAGAAGTCTCAGGAAACTCTTGGAGATCATAGATATGTATGCTCATTATCTTGATTGAGGTGATAGTTTCAGAGGGGTATACAGGTATCAAAACCAAAATGTATTCTTATAAATATAGGCACTTCAGGTTTGATGGGTTGTAAAAAATAAGACATCACGAATTAGACTCGGTTCCATCTTGATATGAAAGCAGTCTAAATTATTGGCCACTCTTCTAATGTAAGCAGTTAGCATTTTCTTTTTTGTTTGTTTATTTTGATTTTGGTTTCTGGCCATTCACTTCCAGCAGTTATAAGGGGTTACTCCTCACTCTGCACTCAGGAATATTTCAGGTGGGATCAGACCATAGGAGAAACCAGTTAGCCCTGAGCTAGCCTCATGAATTAACTGCATGAGTTAGCCTCATGCAAAGCAAGCACCCTACACCCTATACTATCACTCCAGCCTGAAAATAATTAGCTTTATTCTGACATCCCTCAAATGCTTTGGGGGAGCTGACACGAAAACAAAGAATTATCAAGTCAAAATTATACCACTGTAAGCATGAAGGAATTAAACTCAGCTTGGGAGTTTGCTTTTATTCTGAGGGCTTATAAACTTAGGTAAATGTGATTTCTGATGCTAAACCAATGAGGACAAAGGTAATAGTAAAGTAGAAATAAATTCCCTACCTTAAATCCAAAGAACTCTAAGGAAAACTGACTTTCACATTTCTTCTTTATTTTTTTTTGGTTTTTGGGTCATACCCAGCGGTGCTCAGGGGTTACTCCTGGCTGTCTGCTCAGAAATAGCTCCTGGCAGGCACGGGGGATCATATGGGACACCAGGATTCGAACCAACCACCTTTGGTCCTGGATCGGCTGTTTGCAAGGCAAATGCTGCTGTGCTATCTCTCCGGGCCCGCCTTTCACATTTCAACACAAGAGACTGTTCAGTATAAGACTTAGATAAAGAGAGATGGGCAGAACTTAATACTGAACTAGTGTATAAATATATTAAGAAATATGAGCTGGAGAAATAGTGGATAAGACACTCACCTTGCTCTCAGCTAACCTAGGTTAGATCCCTGGCATCTCATATAGTTCTGAGTGCCACCAAGAGTGATTCCTGAGCACAGAACCAGGACTAATCTGAGTTCAGCTGGGTGTGAGAAAGAGAAAGGACGGAAGAAGGGAAGAAGGGAAGGAAAGAGGGAAGGAAGGAAGGAAAGAAGGAAGGAAGGAAGGAAGGAGGGAGGGAGGGAGGGAGGGAGGGAGGGAGGGAGGGAGGAAGGAAGGAAGGAAGGAAGGAAGGAGGAAGGAAGGAAGGAAGGAAGGAAGGAAGGAAGGAAGGGAGGGAGAGAGAGAAAGAAAGAAAGAAAAAAAGAAAGAAAGAAAGAAAGAAAGAAAGAAAGAAAGAAAGAAAGAAAGAAAGAAAGAAAGAAAGAAAGAAAGAAAGAAAGAAAGAAAGAGAGAGAGAGAGAGAGAGAGAGAGAGAAAGAAAGAAAGAAAGAAAGAAAGAAAGAAAGAAAGAAAGAAAGAAAGAAAGAAAGAAAGAAAGAAAGAAAGAAAGAAAGAAAGAAAGAAAGAAAGAAAGAAAGAAAGAAAGAAAGAAAGAAAGAAAGAAAGAAAGAAAGAAGAAAAGAGAGAGGAGGGAAGGAAGGAAGGCAGAAGAAGGGAGGGGAAGGAAAAGGAGGGGAGAAGGGAGCCACAGTCCCACATTCCCAGCCCTAGATACTATTTTTGATCCCTGCCCTTTCCCCTTCTTAGTTATGGTTGATGATGTTGCAATGACGAGGGAGAGGGTGTCACACACAGCTTGCTGCAATGCTGACATCAAGTTATGGTATTCACTGGTATTGCATATCATGCTGAGGTCACCTGACTTCCCTGCTCACTACTTTAGCTACAATGCTTGTACTGGTGCTAAACAAAGAGAGCATTTTTCTGGTTTATTTTTTAGTTTTGAGGGATATGCCAAGCATTACTCAGTTCTTACCCTTGACTCTGTGCTCAGTGATCACTCCTATAGAAGACTGGGGGACCATATTGGGTGCCAAAGATTGAATCTGGGTCATTACATGTAAAGCAAGCACCCTACCCACTGAACTCTCTCTCCATCCCCAAAGAAAATATGCTTAATAGGAGGCAAGTTATAGCTACAGAGCTTGCAAGGGCCACACTTCCTGGCTGTGGTTACAGTCTGGGCATGGTGATCACATACTCTCCTGCCTATGGTGTGGTTAGAATTCACTTATAGTACCAGGGATCACAGATAGCAGAGCTTCCAAGATAAAACTAAGCATGTGTGGTCTCTAGAAATTTGAATTCATGACTAGATGCTTGCAGGGCAGGTGTTAAAAGCCACTATATTATTTTTTAGTTCCAATAATTTTTTGTTGTTGTTGTTCTTTTTGGTTTGAGGGTGACACCTGACAGTGCTTAAGACTTAATTCTGACTCTACCTTTAGGTATCACTTCTGGCAGTGGTTGGTGTACCAGGTGGTGGTACCCGGGATTGAAATGGGGTCAGCTGTGTGCAAAGCAAGCACCTTAACCCTGTACTATTTCTGTGACAAATCCATACACTATTTTTGTGTGTGGGGGGGGGGGAACTTTTGGGCCACACACAGCAATGCTCAGGGGTTCCTCCTGACTCTACACTCAGAAATCGCTCCTGGCAGATTCGAGGGACCATATGGGATGCCGGGATTCGAACCATCATCTATCTGCATGCAAGGCAAATGCCTTACCTCCATGCTATCTTTCCGGCCCCCATACAAAATTTTAATAATATATAATGACTAAATTAAAAAAACAAACTTCTAACTATTAAATAAAACAGAAAAAAAACAGAAACCAATATTTTTATTTGCTCAAAAGTAACTTCATAAATATATAAATAACTATAAAGACCATTGAGGGGCCCGAAAAGATAGCACAGAGGCGTTTGCCTTGCAAGCAGCCGATCCAGGACCAAAGGTGGTTGGTTCGAATCCCGGTGTCCCATATGGTCTCCCGTGCCTGCCAGGAGCTATTTCTGAGCAGACAGCCAGGAGTAACCCCTGAACACTGCCGGGTGTGGCCCAAAAACAAAAAAAAAAAAATAAAAATAAAAAATAAAGACCACTGAGGAACTTGGCAGGTGAAAGACAAAAAGAGCAAAGGGATTTTTCCTGCATAGCTTTCTTTACCTACTAGTTGTCTAACGTCAAGAATGTGCTGTATTCTAAAATATATAATTACATAAGGCTAACCTCAAAGATAAATGTGCAAAGCTTTATGAACATAATTGAATTACTATAGTAAAAATATTTTAATATATGAAAATGCCAATCTTGTGCATTAAAGAACAAATACTGAAAGTAATCCTTTTCTAGTTGATACACTGATTCAGTATAATTTCAAAATTGCAATGAAGACTCAAAATTATTAAGATATCAGTACTTCCCAAATTGGTCTGTATAACAACTGCCAACTTTTTTTTAAAAAAACACCAGAAAAACTATTGCTTTGTAGTACAGTTTAAAATTGGGGAAAATAATGTCTCCCATTTTCCTTTTCCCTAGGAGTGCTTTAGCTATTCGAGGATGTTTATTGTTCCAGATGAACTTCATAAGTGTTTGATCCACTTCTTTGAAGAATGTCATGGGTATCTTTAGAGGGATTGCATTAAATCTGTACAGTGCTTTGGGGAGTATTGCCATTTTAATGATGTTAATCCTGCCAAGCCATGAGCAGGGTAAGTGTTTCCATTTCTGTGTGTCCTCCCTTATTTCTTGGAGCAGGGCTTTATAGTTTTCTTTGTATAGGTCCTTCACGTCTTTGGTCAAGTTGACTACAAGATATTTGAGTTTGTGTGGCACTATTGTGAATGGGATTGCCTTCCTGACTTCCATCTCTTCCCTATTATTATTGGTGTATAAAAAGGCCATTGATTTCTGTAGGTTGATTTTGTAGCCTGCCACCTTGTTATATGAATCTATTGTTTCTAGAAGCTTTTTGGTAGAGTCTTTAGGGTTTTCTAAATAGAGTATCATGTCATCTGCAAACAATGAGAGCTTGACTTCTTCCTTTCCTATCTGGATTCCCTTGATATCTTTTTCTTGCCTGATCGCTATAGCAAGAACTTCCAGTACTATGTTGAAGAGGAGTGGTGAGAGCGGACAGCCTTGTCTTGTACCTGAATTTTGAGGAAAGGCTTTTAGTTTTTCTCCACTGAGGATAATATTTGCCATTGGTTTGTGGTAGATGGCTTCAACTAGATTGAGAAAGGTTCCTTCCATTCCCATCTTGCTGAGAGTTTAAAACAGCATGGTACTGGAATAAAGACAGATCCTCAGATCAGTGGAATAGGCTTGAGTTCTCAGAGAACATTCCCCAGGCATACAATTACCTAATTTTTGACAAAGGATCAAGAAATCCTAAGTGGAGCAGGGAAAATCTCTTCAACAAGTGGTGCTGGCAGAACTGGTTAGCGACTTGCAAAAAAGTGAACATAGACCCCCAGTTAACATCATGTACCAAGGTAAAATCCGAATGGATTAAAGACCTTGATATCAGACCAGATACCATAAGGTATATAGAACAACACGTCGGTAAAACACTCCATGACATTGAGACTAAAGGTATCTTCAAGGAGGAAACTGCACTTTCCAAACAAGTGGAAGCAGAGATTAACAGATGGGAATACATTAAACTGAGAAGCTTCTGCACCTCAAAAGAAATAGTGCCCAGGATACAAGAGTCACCCACTGAGTGGGAGAAACTATTCACCCAACATCCTTCAGATAAGGGGCTAATATCCAAAATATACAGGGCACTGACAGAACTTTAAAAAAAAAATCTAATCCCATCAAAAAATGTGGAGAAGAAATGAACAGACACTTTGATAAAAAAGAAATACAAATGGCCAAAAGACACATGAAAAAAATGCTCCTCGTCACTAATCATCAGAGAGATGCAAATCAAAACAACGAAGAGATACCACCTCACACCACAGAGATTGGCACACATCACAAAGAATGAGAACAATCAGTGATGGCAGGGATGTGGAGAGAAAGGAACTCTTATCCACTGCTTGTGGGAATGCCATCTAGTACAGCCTCTATGGAAAGCGATAATGGAGGTTCCTTCAAAATCTGGAAATTGAGCTCCCATTCGACCCAGATATTCCACTCCTAGGGATATACCCTAGGAACACAAGAATACAATACAAAAACCCCTTCCTCACACCTATATTTATTGCAGCACTATTCACAATAGCCAGGCTCTGGAAACAACCAAGATGCCCTTCAACAGACGAATGGCTAAAGAAACTGTGGTACATATACACAATGGAATATTATGCAGCCACCAGGAGAGATGAAGTCATGAAATTTTCCTATACAATGATGTACATGAAATCTATCATGCTCAGTGAAATAAGTCAGAAGGAGAGAGAGAGACGCAGAATAGTCTCACTCATCTATGGGTTTTAAAAAAAATAAAAGTCATTTTTGTAACAATTCTCAGAGACAATGAGAGGAGGGCTGGAACACCAGCTCACTCCATGAAGCTCACCACAAAGAGTGGTGAGCACAGCTATAGAAATAAGTACACTGAGAACTACCATAATCAAGTGAATGAATGAGGGAACTGGAAAGCCTGTCTGGAGTACAGGTGGGAGTGGGGTGGGATGGAGGGAGATTTGGGACATTGGTGGCGGAATGTTGCACTGGTGAAGAGGGGTGTTCTTTATATGACTGAAACCTTATCACAATCATTTATGTAATCAAGATATTCAAATAAAGAGAAAAAATTAAAAAAAAAAGAAATAAATCTTTCTACCATAAAAAAAAACAAAAAAAAAACAAAAAAAAACAAAAAAAAAACACCAGAAGCAGAGGGACCCCAGGCCTGAGCGGAGAGCACACAGATGAATGCTTTCCCCGGCACCTCCACACTCTCCACGTGGGAGCCTGAGATAGGCTTCTTGCTGCCCCACCCCGCCCCCTCCTAGGGACCCCAAGCCCGAGCAGAGAGCACACAGGTGAGTGCTTTCCCCGGCACCTCCAACTCTCCACGTGGGAGCCTGAGACAGGCTTCTCGACGCTGCACCCCGTGCCCCTGAGCCTGAGCTGAGTGCAGACCGGGTGAGGAGAACCCTGCACCTGACCTACTCTGCGCCGCTGGGATGGGCTAGGACCAATAGACTGGGTGAGCTTGGGCCTGCCACCTGGACCATTGGCTAACCTAGAGCAGCCTACCCCCCTGAGCCCCGGAGTGGACCTGAGACTCCCCAAGGGCTGAGGGCAGTTACTGGGTGGGTTTGACTAAGGGAATTTCTTTTGCTGAGGCTAGGAGGGGGCGGAGCTCCATTGACTTCCAGAAAGGGGAGGGAGGATAGAAAGCTAGGCTCAATAGCGCTCTCAACCATTGTGGCCAGGAGCAGAACTGCACCGGCTGGCAGGAACAAGGAGAAGGAAATTGACCAGACCCACTGAAGGAGGGCTGACCTCCAGATAGGGGAGGGGGGGACAAAGAAGCTAGGCTCAACAGCGCCCTCCACCATTGTGCCCAGGAGAGGACCTGCACTAGCTGACAACAAAAGGGAAAAGCAACGAATCAGGCCACATAAAGAGCACAGGAGGAGCCAAACCTCAGCGAGCCCACGCTCAGAACCACGCTCAGAGAGGGGACCCATCCCCACGCCACAGGAGACCAAAGCAGGCTGAATTCAGAAGGCACAGCACTCCAAACCACACCAATAAATGCAAAGAAATATGGGTAAATCAAGGAGAACCCTAATATCTGGAGATACGGAGATAAACCCTAGCAAGTTTTCAAGTCCACCAAAACGCACAGATCCATGGGAAGGAGACCTAAAAGCAGCAATGAAGAAGGAAATGCAAGAATTGATAAAAGAAATGAAAGAAACGCTAGCTACCGAGTATAAAAAATCTATGGATGAACAAATCAGCCAAATTAAAGAAGAAATGTTAAAGAACATGAGAGATTCCATACAAAAAGAATTGAAGGAATTAAAAGACAAAGTAACAAGCCTTATGAGCAGAAACACAGAGTTGGAGAAGCACATTGAAGAACTCAAAGGAAAACTGCAAACAAAAAATGACCAAGAAACCAACAAATAAAAGGAAAAGCACTGGAAGGAAAAGTCCAGTATATAATGAAAAAGGACAAAAGAAACAATCTAAGAATTGTGGGTATACCAGAAGGAGAGGAAATAGGGAAAGGGGAAGAACAAGTAGTCAGAGCTATAGTAGAGAACTTTCCCAGAGCAGAAATAAACAACATAGTAACTAAGAAAACAATACAAAAAAAAAAATCAATGAGACCAGGAGTTGGTTTTTCGAAAAAATAAACAAGATAGACAAACCACTGGCAAAACTCACCAAAAAAAAAAGAGGGAAAACACGCAAATCAGTAGGATCATAAATGAAAGGGGAGAGATTACAACAGAACCCCAAGAAATACAACATATCATGAGATCATATTATGAACACCTATACTCAGCTAGGCTAGAAAACCCAGTAGAAATCGACAAATTCTTGGAAAAATACCATCTTGCGAGATTGGAAAAGGAAGAAATAGAAAGCCTAAACAGACCAAGCACCTCAGAGGAAATCGACAGATTCTTGGAAAAATACCATCTTCCGAGATTGGAAAAGGAAGAACTAGAAAGCCTAAACAGACCAATCACCTCAGAGGAAATTGAAGATGTAATTAAGAAACTCCCTAAGAACAAAAGTCCAGGCCCAGATGCATTTTGAATTCTATCAGACATTCCGAGAAGACTTACTACCACTTTTCCATAGGCTCTTCCATACCATAGAAAAAACAGGAATCCTCCCCAACTCCTTTTATGAGGCTAATATCACACTCATCCCCAAAGATGGCAAAGACACCACCAAGAAAAAAAACTATAGACCAATCTCACTAATGAACATAGCTGCAAAGATACTCAACAAAATCTTAGCAAACCAAATCCAGCACTTCATCAAACAGATCATACATCATGACCAAGTGGGTTTTATACCAGGAATGCAAGGTTGGTTCAACATACGCAAATCAATCAACATTATACATCACATCAACAACAAGAAAGACAAAAACCACATGATCATATCAATTGATGCAGAAAAGGCTTTCAACAAAATCCAAAACCCTTTCATGTTAAAGACACTAGCAAAATAGGGTTAGAAGGAACCTTCCTCAAGACAGTTACAACTATCTATGAAAAGCCTACAGCCAACATTATACTTAATGGCGAGAAACTAGAAGCATTCCCACTAAGGTCAGGAACTAGGCAAGGCTGTCCACTCTCTCCACTCTTATTCAATATAACCTTAGAAGTCCTAGCAATAGCAATCTGACAAGAGAAGGGAATCAAAGGAATCCAAATTGACAAAGAGGAACTCAAACTATCTCTATTTGCAGACGATATGATGATATACATTGAAAACCCTAAAGAGTCCACAGTAAAACTCCTAGAAACAAATAACCAATACAGTAAAGTGGCTGGATACAAAGTCAATACACAAAAGACAGTAACGTTTCTATATACAAACAATGAAGTCGAGGAGAGAGAGATCAAAAATACAATTACATTTAAAATAGTATCAAAAAATATCAGGTACCTAGGAATTAACCTTACAAGGGAAGTGAAAGAACTATACCAGGGAAACTTGGTGGCATCTCCTTACCTAACTTGAAACTATACTATAAAGCCATAGTGATCAAACAGCATGGTACTGGAACAGAGACAGGACCGCAGACCAGTGGGTCAGAAAAGAATTCCCAGACATAAACCCCCAGATATACAGCCAACTAATATTTGATAAGAAGAGGCAAGAACTTGAAATGGAACAAAGAAAGTCTATTCAACAAATGGTGTTGGTACAACTGGAAAATCACATGTACGAAAGTGAAAACTGACCCATACCTCACTCCTTATACAAAAGTCAACTCAAAATGGATCAAAGACCTTGAAATAAGACCCGAAACTATAAAGTTTATCGAGAATAAAATAGGCAGAACACTCAAAGACCTATATATCAAAAAGGTCTTCAAGGATGGAGCACCAATGGCAAGAACTTTAGCATCAAACATAAACAAATGGGACTACATCAAACTAAAAAGCTTCTGCATGGCAAAAGAAACCCTACTTACCACAAAAAGACAGTTAACAGAATGGGAAAAAAATCTTTTCACTCGACATATCAGATAAAGGGCTGATATCTAGAACATACAAAGCACTCAGAAAGCTGAACCCCCCAAAACCAAATAAAGCCATAAAAAATGGGGAGATGAAATAAACACTTCTCTGAGGAAGACAGAAGGATGGCCAACAAACATATGAAAACATGCTCACCTTCACTCATCATCAGGGAGATTCAAATCAAGACAACAATGAGGTACCACCTTACACCAGTGAGGATGGCTCATATCAAAAATAATGGGATCAATCTGTCTTGGTGGGGATGTGGTATGAAAGGCACTCTCATCCACTGCTGGAGGGAATGGCCCCTAGTCCTACACCTATGGAGAACAGTCTGGAGAGTGCTCAAAGAACTCAAAATTGAGCTGCCATTTGACCCAGCAATTGCTCTCCTAGGTATCTACCCCCAAGTTGGAAGGACATTCATTCCAAAGTATGTTTGCACCCCACTATTTATCACAGCACTCAGTATAATAGCCAAGTCCTGGAACCAACCTCAATGCCCAACAACAGATGAATGGATCATTAAGATGTGGTCTATACACAATGAAATACTACATGGCAGTCAGAAATAATACAATCACAGACTTTGCAGCAACGTGGATGGACCTAGAACATATTATGTTAAATGAAGTAAGTAAGAAGATGAAAGATAAACACAGAATGATAGCACTATCCTGAAGCACCTAGAACATACACCTTATAGACAACTAATACTCAACAACCAAATAACAGAGTTTAACAGGGTAGAAACTCCAAACACTGTAATAGTCAACATATACTCGGGAGTAGGGTCCAAAATACAAGAAAAAGGAGCAACACAAACTCTTGACAACACATTATACCACAAAGAAACCAGCAACAGCAGAAACAGCAGCATTGAGAGAACAGGTATTTAAACAGCCTTCTAATACAAAGGCCCATAATAATCCCTTAGGGATCTTATATATATATATAAAGAACACCACGGGAAATCATTGACTCCAATGGAAACATCTCATAACACTATGTTTTAATGCCTTAATCTTACTATATTTAAAATAACCTCTGGGCTTTTCTATCCACAGGCGTTCTTTGATACAAAGGGTGGACAAACTAAGATGGCAGCTTGGGGCCCAGTCACACAAGATACCATACCCAGCTTGCACTACGAGAATGTCCCGAGAAAACTCTATAACATACACTTTATCCCTAGGTTATACCTTCTTTTAGGATTTAAAGCACATGACCAGTCAGACCATCGAAGCAGCAACTGTGACGTACAACCCTATAGTACAGGCCCTACTCATAGAACACATTCAAGCAAACTAGCATTCCCTTGCTATTTTCTCCTCTCTTCTCACTACTTTCTTTTTTATTTTTTCTTTTCTATACCTTTCTTCTCTTTTCCTTTTTTCTTTCCTCTTCTCCCTTTCTTTCTAATGTATTTTCTCTTTTCTTCCTTCCTACCCCTTCCATATACTTTCCCCTTTCCCCCCTTTGGAAATCCAACTATCCCTTCACCCTTCAATCCCATCCAGACCTCCCATTGTATTAAAACTCTTCACCCTCAGTTCTTAATCCATTAGGCATCAAGACTGACCTCCTACCCCAATGAACCAGTACCAGCACCCAAGCGAAGGGACACCCAGTCAAACCCACACCTCGTCCCCTGCAAAAAAAGGCAACCAACTCCCCTGCGGACTCAGGCTGTGTGGTCCTCCCTACCAACTTCCCCTAACGTGGACTGTTACTTGAAAGCCTCTAGAAGGATCCCGCCCATTTTCGGCAGATTAGACTTTTACCCCAGTTTATTAGTTTTCTCTTCTTCAAACGAAACAACATAACTTGAACTATCTAGTCCTGCCTCTCAGTTAGAGGGGGAAATAAGGGAGGCACCAAGACCAAACAGGTGCAAGACTACTAAGTAGTAAACTAGGTACAGAAGGGACCACATTTTCTAGCAGTCCCGGGGGTGAGGGAGGAGGATTTGGGAGGTAGGACAAAAACAGAGGTATAGGGAGGACAAATCGGTGATGGGAATCCCCCTGATTTTATGTAAATATGTACCTAAAATATTATTGCCAACAATATGTAAGCCACTATGTTCAAAATAATAATTAGATTAATTTTTTTTTTCGGTTTTTGGGGCATACCCGGCGATGCTCAGGGGTTACTCCTGGCTGTCTGCTCAGAAATAGCTCCTGGCAGGCACGGGGGACCATATGGGACACCGGGATTTGAACCAACCACCTTTGGTCCTGGATCGCTGTTTGCAAGGCAAACACCGCTGTGCTATCTCTCCGGGCCCATAATAATTATATTAAAAAAAAAAACACCAGAAGCAGAATTGGCCTAGACAAGCTGATTCCACAATTTATTCTAACATATAAAAAAAAGAAACATTCATGACATTATAAAAAGAAAAAATTTGCTATACTATCAATAATATGGAACTAATTTTTTTGAGGGGGCCACACTGGGTAACGCTCAGGGTTACTCCTGGCTATGCGCTCAGAAATCGCTCTTGGCTTGGGGGACCATATGGAACGCCTGGGGATCGAACTGTGGTCTGTTCTGGGTCAGCCGCATGCAAGGCAAATGCCCTACTGCTGAGCCATTGATCTGGCCCTGGAACTAAATTTTTTTTAAATACTGATGTTTTAAACAATCATGAAAACTGCCTTAGAAAGATGATTATCTAGAAGTTGGAGCAATAGCACATCGGTAGGGCATTTGCCTTGCACGCGGATGACTCAGACAGACTTTGGTTCAATACCTGGCGTCCCATAATGTCCCCCAAGCCAGGAGCGAATTCTGAGCACATAGCCAGCAGTAAGTCCTGAGTATTACCAGGTGTGGCCCAAAAACAAACAAACAAACAAACAAAAAAGCTCATTGTCTAGAAAATAAACTTAACTTACATAGTAAATAGTTTCAGATTATGTAACATTCAGCCAAGTTCTAGAACCAAAACTTACACACAATGAGAATTTCCTGATAAACTTATAACTTATTTAAAACTCTCAGAGTATCACATGAAATAAATAATTCATAATTTACCAGTATATATTCAATAATATTCTAAAGAAACTTCATTAATTATTGAATTCAGTACCACTCCATATTGAAACTTCAGAAATGAGATGTCAAACTCTATAGCTGCAAATTCTCATAGCCATGTTAAGAGCTGTATCTGCACAGGGTAGGTACAAGTACAGCTGAAATGGAGCTTTTATACTAAGAGAACTAATGACCTCTTCTTGCCTGGAGTCAAAGATGACAGCAACAGAGGAATACTGGGAAGTATGGGAATACTCTCAGTCTACCAGTTTTAAAACATGGCCTGAGGAGCCAAGAGATAGTGCAGCAGGTAGGGGGCTAGAGTTGCAGGCAGCCAAACCAGGTTCCATCCCAAGCATCCCATTTGGTCCCCAATTCCCACCAAGAGTGATCCCTGAAAGAAGAGCCTGGAGTAAGCCCTGAGCAGAGCCATGTGGTTCCCCACTCTACCCCATAGATATATAGCCTGAAAATCACCTACATTATAAAAGCAAAGAGATGCCGGATAGACAGGGTGAGGTAGACAGAAAGACCCTGAATATCTCTCTTCCCCAGATGTAAAACTTCCCTTACATTCCTTAGGCATGCTCCAAGGGGCAAAGTCAAAAAACTTTTATAGGATATTAATATTTGTCAGCTAGAATATGTCAGAACATGTCAAACAGCAATAGACTTAATCAGACAGTCTCACCTGGGTGGCTACAAGATAGATCAGCTCCCCAAGGGCTGGTAGAAGGCACTGTTTTAATTTGCTGTTCCTAAAATTTTCCCTTATTAATTCAGTTAAGATAACAATTGCCTGAAAAGAGAAAAAAATGTATATTATTGCATATGTATTTCTGTTCTTTAACCCACATACAAAAGGCAAACAGACCACAAAATTTACGTTCCATTTTTAAGAACTAGTCTCCAAATCCTTTTCAAAATATGGACATTAATCCTATAATATAAAGTTCTATATAGAGTTCTTTACTCTCCCAGATAAAGGTAAAAAAACAATCAATACATCAGACTTACTCTTCAAGCCCATGTTTCCCTTGAACATGTATCTCACTTGCTTGTATCGAAGTTTCTTTTCCACTTATTTTCACTCTGGAAAAGCCTGTTTTCTCTCTCAAACACATAATTCTTTCATTCTCTCCCCTCACATCTTTCCAAATAAATTTCAATAAAAAGTATCTTGCTTTATCAAAAAAATATATATCCAGCGGAGAGGCTGGAAATATGGCTCAAGTAGAAAGCACATCCTAGTAAGGTCTTGAGTTTAATTCCTTCTACTTCAGGCCCCCAAAGAGCATCATCTGAAATAGCCCTTATTAAAATAAATATATATGCGATGTACACACATGCATATATATATATACATATACACCAGGAAAAAAACACACATAATACAGGTCAGTTACCACACACTTTTACTCTATGATTCTCAGATCCCATAAGACAACTGTAGCTCTGTCTTTTATTCTGTGCCATGTTTAAGTGAAATCATAATAAAAACAATTTAAGTCAAAAAAAAAAAAAAAAGAAAAAGAAAAAGAAAAGAAATAGGAAACAGGCTGAGAGAGGTACTGCAACTTGTCCCAAGCAATCTAGTTTACTTGACCATCCAGATTCTGATACATTCTACCTAGCCAGATCTTTAAGTACATCCTAATAGGCCCACTTGTGGTTGGGGATGTAAGAGAATCTCATATGACATTGGGATTTCAAAGGATCCCTTAAAAAATTCTAAGCAAAAAAAAAAAAAAAAAAAAAAGAAATCTAAGCAGAAATATTATACCAAGTTTCAATATAAACCATTTGTAAATTCAGCAGCTAATTGTTTCTGATATTATAAATTATATTTCCTAAGAATCAGGCTTTAAAAAGTACACATATGAAGCATCAAAATCTATACAGCGAACCACAAGTTAATCAAGTACTGTTATGGTATGTATTAACCATAAGTGTTATTCCTCATACTGTGGTTATGTAAATGAATTATGTAAAGTGAAATTATTTCAGTGCTTATACAGTATAACCAGTTTATACAGAATGTCAGAACAGAAATTTTAAATATTGCATGGAAATACTACTCTAGAATTTTGTGACTCAGTGTGATGTACAAATAAGATTATTCCTTACCCTCTATTAGATACAAATTTAAAACCAGAAAAGCCTTAAAAAGTTCTCTAACAATTTATAATACTACAACATGCAAGATTGAGATCATTAACATTTTATAAACTGGAATATGGATCAATGGGAACTTCATGTAGGATACATTGTTATACAATAGTCACATCCTGAAGAAACATCTGTGGATGTTTTGTTTTTTAAAATATCTTTACTGAGTTATAATTTTCATGTAATAAACTGCATATACTTAAAATATATATTTAGACCCATTTAACATGATTATGCAATTGCAAAATCATCACCATAATTAAGACAGCAACTCCTTCAAGTATTTCCTCAAGTTCCCTTAGTAATCATCTCATCTGCCTTTCACTCCTTCTTTTCCTCCCCACACAGCCACCAATTTGCTTTCTGTTGTTGATTTTCATTTTCTAGAGCTCATATATATAGTATCCTATAATATGTACCCTTTGCTACCTTCTCTTAGCATAATGCAATTGTGACTTATCCATGTGGTAGTAATATTCTTTATTGTTTCTGAGAATACTCCCCTAGAGAGACATACCCAATTGTGTAAATTCCCTAACCCCTGCCCCACATTCAAGTTAATTGTCGAAGTAAAAACACTGAGGAAAAAGGAATCATATATACAGATTAGACTCTGCAGCAACTCAATTCTGTAAACAATCTTCCTTTTTCTTTTGTCTTTACTAAGCTACAGTATTACATTGAATCATCTAAAAATTAACAATATTCTGTTTAGAGCTGAGTTTACCAACCATAGAGAAGATGGGGGTGGCATAGGTTAAGTGGGGGACATTCTGGTGGAGGGCATGTTGTTGGAATATTGTACAGATGAAAATATATCATTAACAATAATATAAATCACAGTGAATTGTTTTAAATTTACAAACAAAACAAAAAATATTGTCATATCTTGGCCTACAAAAATAGCAATTTTTTAGCAGCACACCTAAACTAAAGAAATAGCTAAAGGAAGGTATCCTAAATAGAAAATAATAAAAGAAGCCTTGACTAGCAAGAAGCAAGTTCACACATTAAAAACATCAGTAAACAAAATAGGCATTCATTCTATGAAGAGTTCCTAAGCTATGTCTGATGGCTGAAGCAAGACATTAAAAAGTTTAATTTGGTGGCCAGAACGATAGCACAGTGGTACAGCTTTTTGCCTTGCATGCAGCCAACACAGGACTGAACCAGGTCCAATCCCATATGGTCCCGTGAGTCTGCCAGGAGCAAATATTCTGAGCACATAGCCAGGAGTAACTCCTGAGTGCTGCTGGGTATGGTCAAAAACAAAAACAAAAAAAGTTTAATGTTAAATGTGTTTAAAAATCATATTTAAAACAATTATATTAAATCAAGAACAATTAAAAGGCTGAGAGGCAGATTTTTTTTTTACTTAAACTGGTAAAATAATGGTATCAACATGCTGTAATAAATCTTGTAGAATATTAGAGCAGCTACAAAATATAAAAACATGTTTTTTAAAAGTCACTACAAAAATTAAAAATAATTTCACAAATAGTTCAGTCACTCCTGAAATTAAAAAAATGCAAATGAAAAACAGGACTGAGTGCTGAGTGGTGGTTGCACGTAGGACTTGGAGGTAGATCTCCCTGAGTGGTGGATGGCTGAAGCCATACTACTTTATAGACTCAGCGGAGAGTAAACAAAACATCACAAACCAAAAGCAGTGGGAAATGAAGCTTAGGAGAAATCTAGAAGATGATGATTTTTTGAATAAAGACTCGAGATTCCAGCATGCTGAAAAGACCCTGGTTTTAGCCATGCAACAGACAGCCCATTTTGATGAATATGATCGCCCCCTAGAGCTTCAACAGGAACAGGAGCTCTTTCCAATGTGGACCTTGCCACTTAAAATTGTGCTGTTGCGGCTTTTCTATCATTCATTTATACTCTATTGAGAGAGATTGTTCACCCTTTTGTAACATACCATCAACAATATTTTCATAGAATTCCAATCTTGGTCATCAGCAAAGCTTTGCCAATGGCTGGTTGGATAAGTGGATGTTAACAAGAAAGCAGTTTGGACTTCTCAGCTTCTTTTTTGCTGTGTTGCATGCAATTTATAGTTTGGCCTATCAAATGAGGCGATCCTACAGATACATGCTTCTAAACTGGGCATATAAACAGGTCCAACAAAATAAGGAAAATGCCTGGATTGAGGATGATGTTTGGAGAATGGAAATTTATGTATCTATAGGGATTATAGCACTTGCATTACTGGCTCTTTTAGCTGTGTTATCTATCCCATCTGTGAGCAATTCTTTGACATAAAGAGAATTTGACTGTATTCAGAGCAACATAGGACTCTTTATCCTTTTACTTGGCACAATAAACGCATTGATTTTTGCCTGAGATAAAAGGGTAGATGTGAAGCAATACATATGGTACACACTCCATCTTTTTTTTTGTGGGGGTGGGGGTGAATCACACTGGCGGCACCCAGGGGTTACTCCTGGCTCTACGCTAAGAATTCGCTCCTGGCAAGCTCAGGGGACCATATGGGATGCCGGGATTCAAACCACCATCCTTCTGCATGCAAGGCAAATGCCTTACCTCCATGCTCTCTCTCCGGCCCCCAACTCCATCTTTTATAAAAGCTGTTTTCCTTCCAACTGTTGTCCTGGTGTGTGAAGCCATACTGTCCCTGCCATACTTCATAAAGATTTTGAAGATCAGATGTGGTTGGGAAGATGTCAGCAAAATTAATAAAACTGAGATGTCTTCTCGCTTATAAAATTAGTTTAAATATTTTTGTTAAGTATTGATCAATTTTACCATAAATATGTCAATCTATTTCTTTAATAAAAGGATGTTTGGGATATAAATAATTTAAAAAAAACAGGACAAAGGAAGTTTACCATGACAAAGGGGATAGCTGGGTGGAGGGTAGGGAGAGATTGAGACAACAGTGGAGGGAAAAGATGCTCAGTTGTGGGGGGAGCCCTGGAATGTTTTATGCATGAAATCTTGCCATTATCAGTACTGTAAATCAAGGTGCCTAAAACAAATTAAAAGAACAAGAAGAAAAAAATGAAGTGATATACTTAAGAAACTTATTCACATATACTTGTTGGTGGTGATGTAAAATGAGTCACTTTGGAAAATACTTTGGCTGACCGTCAAAAAAACCACTAGGCATGCAACCAACAGGACTTAACAACTTTCTGGTTCTTGAGAAATAAACTCTCATCCCAAAACTCTTATATTAATATTAACAGCAGTTTTATTCATAATTATCACCTGGAAACAAGTCATATACCTTTCAAGAGATAAATGGTCAAATGAACACTGTTGTAAAATCACACCATGGAATATTTTTCAAAAATAAAATTAAAAAAATTAACTACACTGGGTAAGGTGGTTACCTCGCATAGAACCAACTCAGCTTTGATCTCCAGCACTACATAGAGTCTCTTAAATCCCTATGAAAGTGCTCTATCAGCTCCAAGTTAAGAGTAAGCCCTGAGCACCAACCGCCAGGTGTGGCCCAAAACCAAACCAAAAAAAGAAACAAACTATTGACCCATAAACAATTCAGATGAAGTCCCAGAGAATTAAGCTAAAAGAAAATGTCCAGACCGAAAGGTTACATATCCTTTGATTCCACTCACATGACATTTCCTAAATGGCCAAAGTATGTATATATATACATATATTTATATATAAGTATATGCTTATATATATGCTATATATACTTTTATATATTATATATACATATAATATATACTTATATATAAGTATATATACACATATAGTCAGATGGGAAAAACTTGAGGGATCCTTGGGAGGATGAGCTTGTTAAACTTCTTCCGGAGATTAGTGTAATAACATAGTTATCCTAAAATATGCAAAACTTTACCTTAATATTAAAAGAAATTATTCAATTTCTTAACTGTGTCAATGGTACAGTTGTGCTACTATAGTATTTTCCAAGATGTTATCAACTCAAGAATACCAAATACAGTCTTCACAGTATCTCTCTGCATAGGTCCTACAACCAATGTGAATGTACAATTAACACAAAATAAGAAAAGCAATTTTTTAAAGTCAATTTCATACTAAATTCAAACCCCAGATCCAAATTTCTGCTTCCCTATATTAGTGGCAGAGATTTATAGTATTTCTCCATTTCATAATCCACTGGCTTTTTGCAATAGTAACCACCACTGAAAACCTAAAATAATGCTAAAGATCATTAAAGACATAAAAGAAATTAAAGAAATAAAACTAACTGAACTGCCCCTAGCAAAATAGAAATGAATAGAGCTCCTTGTGTTGTAAACATATCAATATCATTTCATCTATGTCTGTGGTGCCACATCACAGTAATTAATTGGCAAAAGTTAACTTTTACAACATGTGACAATCACACAACTGATGTTTCCCTGCAATGCAATTTGTATAGATTTTTTACTGTTTATTTTCAGATTCTAAAGACACCAATATTAAAGAAGAAAAATTATTAAAATAAACATGAATGACAATTACTAAGGGCGATAACGAGCATGTGTTGACCTAAGTACAATGACATTTGAAAATGTCAATACTGGAAATCGAGCTCCCATACTATCCAGCTATACCACACCTAGGGATATACCCTAGGAACACAAAAATACAATACCAAAACCCTTTCCTTACACCTATATTCATTGCAGCACTATTTACCACAGCAAGACTGGAAACAACCAAGATGCCCTTCAACAGACGAATGGCTAAAGAAACTGTGGTACATATACACAATGGAATATTATGCATCTGTCAGGAGAGATGAAGTCATAAAATTTTCCTATACATGGATGTACATGGAATCTATTATGCTCAGTGAAATAAGTCAGAGAGAGAGAGAAAAACGCAGAATGGCCTCACTCATCTATGGTTTTAAGAAAAATGAAAGACATTCTTGCAATAATAATTTTCAGACACAAAAGAGAAAAGAGCTGGAAGTTCCAGCTCACCTCAGGAAGCTCACCACAAAGAGTGATGAGTTTAGTTAGAGAAATGACTACATTTTGAACTGTCCTAATAATGAGAATGTATGAGGGAAATGGAAAGCCTGTTTAGAAGACAGGCGGGGGTCGGGTGGGGAGGAGGAAGATATGGGACATTGGTGATGGGAACGTTGCACTGGTGATGGGTGGGTGTTCTTTACATGACTGAAACCCAAACACAATCATGTATGTAATCAAGGTTTTTAAATAAATATATATATATATATATAAAAAGAAAATGTCAATACTAAACAAAATTAAAATGCTAAAATAAGATTGTTCAGTTCTTCAGACCCAGAAACTCAAGCAATATGTAGGTATTGACCTTATTCATGTTTTCCTAGTAGAAAAATTCACCTGTTTCTACCATTAAAATTAAAAGAGAGAAGAGTCAAAGAGATAGCACAGCAGCAGGGCATTTGCCTTGCAAGCAGCTGATCCAGGATGGACGGTGGTTCAAATCCCAGCATCTCATATGGTCCCCGAGCCTGCCAGGAGTGATTTCTGAATGCAGAGCCAAGAGTAACCCCTGAACGCTGCTGGGTGTCACCCTCCCAAAATATAAATAAAAATAAATTAATTAAATTAAATTTAATTAAAATAAAATTTCCATCATCTGGGATCTCTATAGTCACAACGGACCTCATATGTGATGCCAGAAACAATGCAACTAGATTGTGGAAAGTCCCAGTGAGCATCACAGTTAAAATATGTCAGCACCGGGGCCGGGCGGTGGCGCTGGAGGTAAGGTGCCTGCCTTGCCTGCGCTAGCCTAGGACGGACCGCGGTTCGATCCCCCGGCGTCCCATATGGTCCCCCAAGCCAGGAGCGACTTCTGAGCGCATAGCCAGGAGTAACCCCTGAGCGTCACCGGGTGTGGCCCAAAAAACAAACAAACAAAAAAAGACACACACAAAAAAAAATGTCAGCACCAAGGCCAGGAATCTGACCCCTGGTGAGCACGTTTGTGTATGTTTATGCATGTGTGTACCACAACTAACGTGTATAACTCCCAATCATTGCAATGACAACAAAGAGATGAGCATAAAGAGCAAGAAAAAATTTAAAAGTAAAGAAAGAATTATATCATTGGTCAAGCAAACAGGCATGAAATCTAAGTTTTACACTGGGTATAGCTACAATCATGTTTGTAATCACAGTATTAAGTAAAGATATTATTTAAAAAAATAAGAAAAGAATACATGATGAACATGATGATTAAAAAAAAAAGAAAAAGATGGTAAAATCTTTTGAAGAGACTAAGATTTTGTCACATATTTCCTAACTGAAAATATCCCTACATAGCTGTCTGGAAACATCTCTTAGTGACATCTAAAAATTGCCTTCTGGGCACATAACCCTTAATCTCTAACTTTCTGCATGTTGACAGAGAAACTATATTCATACTGGCATCTGT
This sequence comes from Suncus etruscus, assembly GCF_024139225.1. Lineage (NCBI taxonomy): Eukaryota > Metazoa > Chordata > Mammalia > Eulipotyphla > Soricidae > Suncus > Suncus etruscus. Next base: position 53,894,100 of record NC_064857.1, read on the forward strand.
AATTGGATATATATATACATATATGTATGTTAGTGTATATATATTATATATATGTACATAAAGAATTCAAGTTACTCCCACTGCTCATTAAACAGACATTTAGAGGCTGAGGGGATTCGAAAGACTAGACTACAAACTTTACAAGCTCAGGGTTAAAGACCCAGCACTGCATGTCCTTTACCCTCCCCACCCACCCACAGCACTGCCACGAGTAGCCTCAAGCAATACTTTGGTTGTGATTCAACACACAAAAATAAAAAAAATTTTAAAAAGCTGTCATTTAAATACTATAATAAAAGTTAGGCACAAAGAACACTGCTTCAATCCTGCAAATTAAAACTAGCTACATAAAACTAATATTATTTACTTCTGCTACACTAATAGCTATCTCTTCAACTCTCCTCAAATCTTAGACATAGAAGTCTCATTTTAAATTGCATTTTTCTGCTTCAGGAATCAACTCTGATTAGTAGTGTTTTTGTGCAATTCTTTCCATCACCCATTCTCTTTCCTTGTTATTTTCATCTAATAGTTTTCTATTAGATCTATTAAATGTGATGCTTTGCTAGGTTCCTGAGGATTACTAAGTTACATCCCACTGAAATATAGATAAGCATCATGACTGCTACTCTAAAAATATTATAACAAATATTCAGTGTCCAGGTAAGTGAGCATAAAAATTAGAGTAGAAAATATACACTGAAAGTTGCTCTACAACATGTCATGTAAGAAATTAAATGAATTCTATCATTATAGTAAATTAAGAAGGCCATTTAAGAATTCTTTGATGTGAAAGGTTTCGTTTATTTGCAAAGGTGATTCCAATATGATAATGCCCCAAAGGAGAAACAATTCAGGATGGTAACAGAAGACAGCTCCTTCATGCTACACAGAGAAAAAACATCAGCTCTAGACAACTTGTCATTGCTGTCCAATAAGTAACAGAAAAAGAAATTTGCATAAGGTAAGGGAATACCTGGGTATAGGGGCCAGAGAGATAGCACAATTGTAGTGCATTTGCACAATCAATCAATAAAGTTTAAAAAAAATGGAAGCACCAGGGGTAAATCCAAAGCAGCTAATGATTGTGGGGAATAAAAGGGAGGCTAAATAAACAGCCTCCATCTTGATGCCAGAAAGGAAACACAGTGTTGGTGTCAGATGCCCTCTTCTTTAGATGTGATAAATCCCTCAATGCTTGGTTCGAATCCCGGTGTCCCATATGGTCTCCCGTGCCTGCCAGGAGCTATTTCTGAGCAGACAGCCAGAAGTAACCCCTGAGCAACGCCGGGTGTGGCCCAAAAATCAAAAAACAAAAAAAAAAATCCCTCAATGTATAAACTACAGAGGTGGGTTGGAGATGTACAAAGGATATGCACTTCAAGAAATCATCTGCCTTGTATGTGACTGACACTGGTTCAATTCCTGGCACCACATCTGGTCCTCTGAGCCCCAACAGGAATGAATTCTAAGAGCAATCAGGAGTAAGCTCTGAGCACTGCTTAGTGTAGCCTTATATATTTTAAAAAAATCATTATCTCCTGTTGGAGAGCTAGTACAGTGGATAAAAAGGTAATTGCTTGCCTTGCAGACAGCCAACCAAAGTTCAGTTCCCAGCACCATATACATTCACTGCATCAGAAAAGCCAGGAGTGACCTTTGAGAAATGAAAGAAGCACAGGAAATGGTCCAAAAATAAAGAAATAAAAATTCTTCCTGACTACAGCACTTTGGCTTGTGCTCTGTATTGGGCTGTAACAAATACTCATCAACACAAGACACCATATTAACTGATTCCTCTGAAGAGTCAAATTTAAACAATCCTTTATTCAAAGAAGAGAAGTCACTTTCTCGGAATTCTGGTGGAAATTTCGACTCTCTAGGCTTCCCAGGACCATGCCAAGTAGCAAACAGAACCTTGTTTCTTCTTTTAATAGAATCGGCAGGTTTTTACTACATGAAAAAATTTCAGGAGTCTAGCTTAACATCTGTGTACAGGATTGTGTACAAGATTCCTCAAACTCACTAACAATGTTCCATGAATCCATCATAATGTGCCTCAACCCAGTCCTCTCAACTACATTTTCTCCAGAAGCCTCCAGAGTTTTCACCAAGTCTAGGGGAAATATGTGGGCAAATGTCTTCTTGAACAAACTCAAAATGCATTTGAGGTGAGGTAAATCTGGTGTTTTATCAAGATTAACACCATCAACAACAACAACCCAGATTTATAAAGGCACTGGGCTAGAATCTTTCATTATATCGCTCTACCTTTTCCATTGTATACTGACCCCTTCTCACTCTTCCTGCTCATGAAGGAACTCAGCTCCTTGGCTCATTAACCCACTTCTCTCCTATACCTTTGTCCTCACCTTAACAATGGTGAAGGCAACTGTGAAAGGTTTGGGGACACCCTGAGCAGACAGTTCCTTAACAGCATCACCTAGATCTAGACTTTTCCTCCTTCTCAACTCACAACTCACACTCAGTTACACTGGACCCTTGGGTGTTTAAATAATGTCCTCAGATGACTTCAAGATGCATGATTCCAAGTCCTTCAGTAAAGTTGAACTCAGTGAGACCATCCAAACCAGTAAATTTACACTTTTCACAGTTCTTTATTAACTGCCCTATTGAAATTTGAGTTTGGAGCCCAACACTTAAAACTATACACTAAGGTCTCAAACAAGAGGGTTTTAAGGGGCCACTCTCTCCTGCCACTTGGCTCCACCCTTTCCCTTTCTTCCAGATAACTTCATACAACCATACAACAACAGAATGACCTGCCTTTATGTTAAATTCCTTATCAAAAATTTCTTTTCAGTATACCCTCTTCCCTTTTCTTAATGAGTCACCTTTCATATTCTAAGAAGACAGCTTCTATCTTCTCCTCTATCTCAAATCTCCTAGGTGTTCATTCTTCTCTTATTTGGAGGTGGAAATTGGGGGGTCACACCCAGCAGCACCCAGGGGTTACTCCTGCTCTGTGCTCAGAAATTACTCCTGGCAGGCACGGGGGACCACATGGGATTCAAACCACTGTCCTTTTGCATGCAAGGCAAATGCCCTACCTCAATGCTATCTCTCCAGCCATGTTTCTTTTTGTGGTAACAAAGGTGATCCCCATTGTATAGTTATTATTTCTCATCTTTACTAAAAAAACACCCCCTTCACTAATATCCAAAATATACAAGACACTGACAGAAATTTACAAGAAAAAAACATCTAATCCCATAAAAAAAATGGGGAGAAGAAATGAACAGACAATTTGACAAAAAAGAAATACAAATAGCCAAAAAGCACATGAAAAAATGCTCCACATCACTAATCATCAAGAAGATGCAAATCAAAACAACCATGAGGTATCATCTCACACCACAGAGATTGGCACACATCACAAAGAATGAGAACAAGCAGTGTTGACAGGGATGTGGAGAGAAAGGAATTCTTATTCACTGCTGGTGGGAATGCCGTCTAGTCCATCCTTTATGGAAAGTGATATGGAGATTCCTCCAAACTGGAAATTGAGCTCCCATACAATCCAGCTATACCACACCTAGGGATATACCCTAGGAACACAAAAATACAATACAAAAATCCCTTCCTTACACCTATATTCATTGCAGCACTATTTACCATAGCCAGACTCTGGAAACAACCAAGATGCCCTTCAACAGATGAATGGCTAAAGAAACTGTGATACATATATACAATGGAATATTATGCAGCTGTCAGGAGAGACGAAGTCATGAAAATTTTTATACATGGATGTACATAAAATCTAGTATGCTGAGTGAAATAAGTCAGAGGGAGAGAGACACAGAATAGTCTCACTCATCTATGGGTTTTAAGTAAAATGAAATACATTCTTGCAATAATTTTCAGAGACAAAAGAGAGGAGGGCTGGAAGTTCTAGCTCACTACATGAAGCTCACCATAAAGAGTGATGAGTGCAGTTAGAGAAATAACTACATTGAGAATATCATAACAATGTGAATGAATGAGGGAAGTAGAAAGCCTGTCTAGAGTACGGGTGCGGGTGGACTGGGGAGGAGGGAGATTCAGGACACTGGTGTTGGGAATGTTGCACTGGTGATGAGGGGTGTCCTTTACATGACTGAAACCCAACCACAATCATGTTTGTGATCAAGGTGTTTAAATAAAAATATTAATAAAAAAGAAAATTAAAAAATACCCCCTTCATCTACTTTTATTAATGATTTCTTCCTGTCATAATAAATTATGTCTCCCTTCTCTGACCTGAGGTCAGTTACCAAAGGTCATTCCAGCTACCTCCTTGGGGATCTTATATCTTCCGTTGGTAGCTCTCTGGCTCTGTCTTCAATGCCTCCCTAGATTAATCTTTCCCATTAGCATTTAAATATATCATACTCAGAGCCAAGCTTCTAATCTACACATATATTAACCACTTGCTTACCTATGGCACTTTATATAATCACTCCAACCTGGCTTCTATCTCATATAAGAAGCTCTTTATGAGTCACTTTCATCTTGCCAAATTCAATAGAAATTTTTCCTTCAATCTTAACTCTCATAAGCAACAGAAAAAAATGACCACTTTTTCCTTTGCAGTATACAGTCCTCTTCCTCACCACTAAGGCAGCTCTCTTTAGTTTCTTCTGCACTATTCTTACTCGATCTCCTTTATGTTTCCTCTTTCTCTGTTTAATAGCCCTTGTCCATCATAAAGCTCTATGGCACAGGGACAGTACACATTTTACTCATCATTATGTCTGTAGTATCTATCTCCCTAGTTGGCTCAAAGACACACTCATTGAATTTGTAGTAGACTAGATGCAAGAATTAAATGTCCATCTATATATAACACCCAAACAAAATTAACTTAAAACAAATACCTAGGGGCTGGAGCAGTGGCGCAAGCAGTAAGGTGTCTTACAGTTCTATCCCCAGCATCCTCATATGGTCCCCCAAGCCAGGAGGAATTTCTGAGCGCATAGCCAAGAGTAACCCCTGAGCATCACCAGGTATGCCCCCCAAAAAAGAAACAAAAACAAAAAATCATATCTAACATAAAACCCAAAGCAGCAAGTATTTCATAAACTCTTTGTAACCTTAGGTTAAGCTTTTTCTTTTTGAGAAAAAAAAAGCATGAAAAAGAAAAAGTTGATGAATTGAACTTGATCTAAATGAAGAATTTATACTTTTAAATGATACTATAAAAGGAATAAAAACATTAGGCACAACTTGGGAGAAAATAATGAAAGAATATAGTTGATCAAGGACTTGTATTCATAATATATTAAAAGAAAATTATACTGAAAAAATGCTCTAAAAAAGGTTTTTCTACTAATGCTACTACTACTGACGTCACTGTTACAATGTTGCTTTCTACGTATAAATAAATAAATAAATAAAAACAGACATTTTTAGGTAAAGAGCTACAGGGTGATTGATGAATAGGTGACTGATGAAAAAATGGTAACACTTCACCCTCAGTAATTAAAAAGCAAACAATTGTAAGGAATCTTAGAGATGACAATCGACCTAATCCAGGTTGTTGTGTGTTTCTTATGAAAACATGCTTTCCCATTCCAAAGTGACTTGATTCTACGTAGTACAGTATAAAACCTCTCCCACATCATGCTTCACATGCCCATGTAACCAGTCAGTCGTATTATACCTTCTCACAGTTAAGTAAATTTGAAACTGAGTGAACACAAATATATATCAATCATAAACTATCATCATGTATTAATATATTTCACACTAATATTTTGAGTTATTGACTTGCTAAGAGGGATTGAATTCACCAATTAATTTAGAGCATTAGGGGAAATGGTTGGGGAGGCTTAGGCTTTAATAATGTATTGACAGATTTGGTTTTTCAAAAGTCTTCTGTCTTTTTCTATCAGATCCAGAAAACTGTGTTATTCAGGTGACTTGGCCATTTAAGTTGTTAAGTATGTGCCCATAAATTTATCCTTTTAGCTCTTTGTATGCTGGGTTTATACTGATGTCTCCTTTTAATTTCAGCTTAGGCAACTTGCCTTTTCTCCTTAGTTTCTTTTGATCAATCTGAGATTAAATATTTTAAAATTATAAAAGGATGAAGTACTGATTTTTACCTACTATTATTTTTCCAATCCATAGCCTATTTCTATTTTTTTAAATGATATTGTGTTGACTGCTCCTGTTTCTAGTATTTTGAATGGAGCTTAGAATGTTCTTAGTTTCTACTACAGTGGTTTGCAAAGTATAATCCCTAAATCAGCAAGAAAAAAAAACTGGAAACTTATTAGAAATTCAAATAATTATACTCCCTTCCAGAACTACTAAATGAGAAACTTTGGTGATAAGGTCCAACAAATTGCTTTTTAACAAACCTTCCAGGTAATTCTGATGAACATTATTAGAGTTTTCAGAACTGCTGTGTTAATGAGTATTTCAAGCTATTAATTATTTTTCCTCTTACTCCCACTTTAGCAACATCACACAAGCACTAATGTATTAGAGGGCCATCATCATTCAGTTTAAGATATTATCTAAACTATCTGGGAAGTTATTCATTGACACATGAATTACTTCAAAGTATTTTGCTTAATTTCTCAAAGCATTTTTAATCTCTTATTTTTATTTATTTATTTATTTTTATTTTTTTATTTTTTTTTTTTGATTTTTGGGCCACACCTGGCAGTGCTCAGGGGTTACTCCTGGCTGTCTGCTCAGAAATAGCTCCTGGCAGGCACGGGGGACCATATGGGACACCGGGATTCGAACCAACCACCTTTGATCCTGGATCGGCTGCTTGCAAGGCAAACGCCGCTGTGCTATCTCTCTGAGATCTCTTCTTGTTAGTGATCTCAAACTTAATCCCGTTCTGGTCAGAGAGTATATGCTAAATAATTCTCATTCTCATTGTAAGTTGCACTGCCAATAATATAGCATTAGTAAATATTCAGTATATATTTAAAATATATTTTACAATAAGTGAGATTAAATATTCTATAAATGACAAAGAGATCAATATTCTATAAATGACAAAGAGATCAATTTCATTCAAATCATCTCAGTCATCTTCATTTACAGTGACTTTGTTCTTGTTTAAAAATAAACCCAGTCAGGGAAAAAAAGAGAGATAGAGTACCCTAGCAGATTAACTTGCAAATGGCAATCTGTGTTCCTGGCATCAAAAATATTCCCCCTGAGCCTCTCGAGGAATAATCTCTGAATGTAACGCTTGTAGTAAACCCTGAGTGCCATCAGGTCTGGCCTGAAAACAAACAATAAAAAATTATAATAAAATAAAAACCTCAAAAATAAACCCAACAGAAATAATGATTTATTTATATCTTCTCTTAGGCCTATCAATTTCTACTTCATCCATTTTGAAATGCTCTTTGTAGACAAATACAAACTAAGAAATGCTAATCATTCCAAGTAGATAGAAACTTTTACTATAATATATACATCTTCAACCTAGTAATACCCACTAATGTCTACTTAGTTACTATTACAGCCACACAAACATTTTTGTGATAAATATATTGCTTTATGTTCAAATATATATCTGCTTGTTTATAATTAAAGACCAGGGAGACAGTTCAAGTGGTAGAACACACACACCTATCATACACAAGGCCCTGAGTTTAATCTTAAGCACTCCATCACCACCTTCCCTCCAACCCCCAGCAATGCTGGATATGATTCCAAAGGGCACTAGCAACCTCTGGATTTAAATAAAATGAGACAGAAGCAAGAGTTGGTAGAACAATCCTATGAATTTTTCAATATTAAAGAACATCAGAACATATCTTAAGAATTTCATTGAATATCAACCAAGAGACATAAAAAAGGACCAGGCTCCATCCTAGGATCAGCGCTAAGACCAAGACCACCAACCACAGAAGATGGATTAAAATGACAATGAGGGAACAGAATTTCTAGAACCACAAAGAAAGACTTCATCATAAGTTCCACTCTTTGACCTGTGCAGATACCGAAATCTCTAGATACAGAGGTCTGACTTTATCACCCAGGACGAAGCAGAAGTCTTCCATACACCACAAAAGCACCAAGGGGAGAGTAAATGAACCTGAAAGGAGTCTATAGTTAAGTCCATGACAATATACTTCAAGGGGGGAGAAACCCTGTATCTCTTAGGCCAAGGGAATTCCTTTTCGAATGACCCCAATATTTACTGTGCCTGTGCAGGAGAGGAAAAAAAAGGCAAAAAGCACAAAACATTTTTTATTTTATTATTTTTATATATATTTATTTATCTAGTATTTATCAATTTATCTGTTTTGGTGTGGTTATTGAAGTTGTCTCCATTTTTATTTATTTATTTTATTTTATTTTTCTTCTTTTCTCTTCTTCCTTTATGCACTAAGACATGTTTTTCATCTCAAGACCATGGCTTTTATGCAGTGCTTATCTTTATTGTTGGAGTGCTCACTGGATATTTTATTTGACACTTCTTTTTCATACTGTTGTGGTGTTTCACATTCTTTTTCCCCCTTCATCTCTCAAACCAAGGATGAGAGCCTCTAGAAGGACTCCTTCCATTTTCGGCGTATTTGACTTTTACCCCAGTGTATTACTTTTCTTTTCTTCAAACAAAACCACATAACTTGAACTATCTAGTCCCACCTCCCAATTAGAGGAAGAAATAAGGGAGGTACCAAGACCAAACAGGTGTAAGATCACTAAGTAGTAAGCTAGGCACAGAGGGGACCACTCATTCTAGCAGCCCCGGGGATGAGGAGGGAGGATATGGGAGGCAGGACAGGAACGGAGGTGGAAGGAGGACAATTCGGTGATGGAAATTCCCCTGATTTTATGTTAATATGTACCTAAAATATTATTGTCAATGATATGTAAGCTACAATGATTAAAATAAAAATTATATTAAAAATTATGAAAACCAGAACTAAAGAATAAATTTTGGGAAAATTGAAAGAAAACCACACGTTATATAGTAAGAACAAATCTATAAAATGATCCAGGCTCTCAATAATGTGAACAAAAATTTTAAGCATTGCAAAAAATTCAAATATTTCCAAATCTGATATAAATACTCTAAAAAAATAAAGAAGTAAAGATAAAGTGGGCAACTTATTGTCCAAACTAAAATCTTACCAAGAAATGTGAAATTCTTTTATGGTTTAATTGGTTTTTAAATTTGTCTCATTCTTATTTGGAGCCTCACCCATCAGTGTTTAAGGACTACTCATGGAATACAGATCCTAGGGTGCTCCCAGCAGTGTTTGGGTACTATACCATGGTGGAGATCAAACCAGAGTCCCTTCTATGTGAACCAGGTGCTCCAGTCCTTGCAATATCTCTCTGACCTGAATTATTAAAGTTATTCAGACCAAAGATAAATGAGCTTAGATAGAATCTTAGTGTATAAAAATACTAATCAAGTTGTAAATACATTGAGAAATACAAAATACATTTCTTCAATCCCCACCACCACCACCACCACCAATAAAACCACTTGTTTTCATTGTATTTGTGATGACGAAGGGTCACATAATTGACTATGATGCCCTGGAAGTTACACACTTTGTTGAGGTGCCAAGGATCACAGCAGATGTGAAGCAGGGCTAGGAATAATAATTATAATTCCATTCCTTTATATAGGTATGTCCTATATACTGCCTATACCTCTGAGCAAACTGTGGGCCCCTTAAAACACTTCAGTTAGCAAATTTTTAACATTTTTATTTAGACACCATAATTCATAACACTGTTAACTGAATTTCAGGCATACAATGCTCCAACTTCAAACACCACCAGCAATGTTGATATCTCTCCTACAAAGACCCAAATTTCCCTCCATTCCCTCTAACCCCATCTCTTTAGCAAACTTAATGTTTTGATTATTAAAGAGTAAGTCACACAGAATGCTTTTCCTTGACTTATTTACAGACTCACATAAGAAGGAACAAAAGCAGTACAAAAATCTCATACTCCCTCCAGCTTCCCAAAAAGGTAACAGATTATAAAACTAGTGCAGATCAAACCAAATCTTTGCCATGGATATAAATTGTATATTTAGTTCTATGTCATTGTCACATGTAAGCTTATATAATTATCATTGCAATCATAATTATTCCATTTCAACAAAAACCTTCCTCCAGTCACTTATCATCACACTCTCCCATTTTTCCACAATATCCCTAATCTCTAGCAATCTCTAGTATATACTCTAGCTCCTCAATGGTGAACCTATGGCACGCGAAGGCCTTGCAGCTGGCACGCTGGAAGGTCTGCAATTAAGATATGCAGTGCGGTGGGAGGCGAGTGTGCCAGTGTCTGCTTTGCAGCTCACCTGGCAACAGGGCCAGACTGGCCATTGGGAAGACCGGGCATTGTGCGGCAATTTGGGCACTCAGGCTCAAAAAGGTTAGCCAATGAGTCTGTAATTAAAAAAAAGAAAGCCAAGAATTTGAAATATAACAAAGATAGTCTCTTCACCAAATGGTGTTGGGACAAATTGGATAACCACATATAAGAAATTAAAGATTGATCCATATCTCACACCTTACACAAAAGTAAATTCAAAGTAGATTAAAGACCTTGAGATTAGACCCAAATCCATAAAGTTCATTGCGGAAAACATAGGCAGAACACTCCAAAACTTAGACCTCAAAGAAGTCTTTGATGATAAGGTTGCCAATGGCAAGAGCTATAGCATCAAACCAAAATAAATGGGACTACATCAAACTAAAAGGTTTCTGTAAGGCAAAACAACACAGCAAAACAAACAAAAACAAAACAAAACAAAAAAAAAAACATGGGCTAAAAGTAGAAGGGAGAATGGGAGAACTGAATGGGAGAAAAAATTTGCACTCAGCACATCAAATAAAGGTTTGCTATTTAGGATATACAAAAACTCACAAAGGTTAACGCGACAAAACCTGAAAACCTCATCAAAAAATGGGGAGAAGAAATGAACAGGCACTTCGGCACTTCTTTGAGGAAGACGAACAGATGACCAACAGACACATAACAATAATGTCCATCATCACTTATCATTAGGGAAATCTAAATCAAGATAAAAATGAAATATCATCTTACACCACTGAGGATGGCCCATATTAAAAATGGTGGAAACAATCACTGTTGGTGGGGATGTGATGAGAAAGAATTTCTGGGGGCTGGAGAGATAGCACAGAAGTAAGGCATTTGCCTAGCATCTGGCTGACCCAGGAGGGACCCGGTTTGATTCCTGGCATTCCATATGGGCCCCCAGCCTGCCAGGGGTGATTTCTGAGTACAGAGCCAGGAGTAACCCAAGAACTACTAAGTGTGGCAAAAAAAAACCAATCAATCAATCAATAAAGTTTAAAAAAAAAAGAGAGAGAAAAAGGAAATCTCTTCCATTGCTGGTGGGCATGCTGTCTGATCCAAACCCTATAGAAAACAGTATGGAGGGTTCTCACTAAACTCAAAATTGAGCTGCCATATGACCCAGCAATCCCCCTTTTCGGTATCTATTCCCAGGATATAATAATATTCATCCAAAAGAATGCATGCACATCACTATTCAATGAAGCACTCAGTATAGTATAGTAGCTAAGACTTGGAACCAACCTAGATGGCCAACAACAGACAAATGATTGTATACTTATACACAATGGAATACTGCATAGTAGTAAGAAATGATACAATCATGCAATTTGCAGCAACATGAATGGAACTAGAATATATTAAGTAAAATGAAGACAGAATAAATGCAAAATATCACTTATATGTGGTATTTAGAATAACTGCATCAAGAAACACAATGGTCTAATTGGTAATTGTCTCGAACACCATTGGCCTCATAGTTTAGCAAGAAGGGAAGAAACTAAGAGGAAGAGGAGAAACATAAAAGCTTATATTCTCTTCTCTACTTCAGAGATCTGCAGCAATGGACATAGCTGTTAAGATTGCAATGGACACAGCTATTCAATCAGCTGCTCTTTATAGATGTCTATAATAATATTATAATGCTTTTATCCAGAGGAAAATGTGCAGAATGTGTTTGAAAGCCATGAACTCCCACTACAGTGCTCACTGTAAGAATTTTTAGTGTCTTAATTTTATGTCTATAATAGCTCTTTAATGTTTTTGTTCACAGTGGTTTTAAGAGATGTAAGTTAATGGCATTAGTTTTGCATTGCAGTGCTATATTAGACTCAAAACACAATGCTCATTAAGATGCCTTGACAAATATATATTCATTTTCCATTTACTATGCCTGCTAATATGATCTAATGTTTATATCCACAAATAACTTTGAAATACATAACTGCATGCCATACTCTTGCTACAGTGCTCATTCATTGAGCAAGTTATTGCCATTTATTTTCAATTCAAGCTAGTTTATTATTATATCTAATGCCCATGATTTCAGTTTGCATTCAGGAAAGAAACCTGTATGCTCAAGACCCAATGAACGATACTTCATGGTGTAATCTCCTTTTACAGAGCTCATTACCATATTGCTTAGTATTCTATACTTGAACATTATGATTGTGGGGTCGAAGAGATAGCACGGTGGTAGGGTGTTTGCCTTTCACACAGGCAACCCAGGACAGATGGTGGTTCGAATCCCACTGGTCCTCAGAGCCTGCTAGTGAAGACAGTGAAGATCAATCCAGAGGTTGCAGTTGAAAATCTGACCCAGGTGAAACGAGTCAGAACTCTTAAAAAATATAAGTCTGGGGACTGGAGAGTAGCATGGAGGTAAAGTGTTTGCCTTGCATGCAGAAGGATGGTGGTTCGACTCCCGGCGTCCCATGTGGTCCCCAAGCCTGCCAGGAGTGATTTCTGAGCATAGGGCCAGGAGGAATCCCTGAGCGCTGCCGGGTGTGACCCAAAAACAAAACAAAAAAATTCTTTTCTCTTCTTTCACTCTCTCACCCTTCATATGTTATTTCACCCTATTTAACCCTTTTTATCCTAAGTTCTTAACTCCTGGACTGGAGTGATGGTACAGAAGTACAGCCTTATATGCAACTAAGCCTAGTCCAATCCCTGACACTGCCATAAGGTTGCCTCAGTGCCTGAGCATTGCCAAGAGTAATTCTTGAGGAACAGGAAAGATATAGACTTAGGTTTGATCTCCAGCAACCACAAAACCCCCAGAAACCTGCCAGGAATAAAACCATATGCACCAACTGCTGTGGTCCCATAATATCACAAAAACAAAAGACCTATTTAATGTGATCTGCTTATTCTCATGCCTTTGAAATCAGTCCAAATTGAGCATCAGTAGTTCATTCATATCTATTACTAAGTGGCATTCCATACTATGAATGTTCCAACCTTTTTAAAACCACTCACAAATTGACAGATATTTTGGGATTTTCAGCTCTTGGCTATTATAAATGAGGCTGGTATGAACAGACATACATAAATTTTTATATAGACATAAATCTCATTCCCCTGAAATTCCAGGAATGAAACTGCCATGTCATATGGTAAGGGTGTTTTATTTTTTTTATAAAATTGCCTAAATGTTTCCCAGAGTGCTCATATAATTTTATATTCTCACCAGAAATGTTCAAAGATCTAGTTTCTCAGCATCTTTGCTAGCAATTGATATTGTAATTATTTGTTATGCTGTTTTACTGAGTGAGAAGTTTAAATCTATTTGCTTTTCCCTAATGGACAATAATACAATAACATATTACATTTTCATCTACTTTCTTGCTACTCATATATCCCCTGAGGTGAACTGTCCCATGAGAGTTTTTCCCATTTCATAAGTGGATTCCTTTTTTTTTCACTGTTGAGACTTAAAGAGTTCTTCATCATAAATATGAGCACTTTGTCAGATATTTCATCGCATAACTTCTCTTTCATCATCATAACAAGGTCTGGGAATTAACATTTCATTTTTATATAGTCTGATTTATTGATTTCTTTTCTTTTATAGACTGTGCTCTTGGTGTCAAGCCTAAAAAAATCCTTGTCTAAACCAAAGGCACAGAGAATCTCTCCTCTGAGCACTGAATATCATATCCTCAAAACTCTGGATATCCTCATTTTCCTCTAAAGAGCACTAAACACTGTTCCAGCAACTAAGGTCTTCCAAAAAAGACCTTAGTCCAGTGAAAGCCTGTTTCTTCCTGGACTGTAGTCAGTCCTTGCTTTTCAGTTCCTAAAACAGGGCCTTTCTGGAACATCAGTGGAAAGCTGGGTATCTTTTCCTGAGTCCCTCTAAATGTCACAGGACTCACGCAGGGGTCCTCAAATTTTTTTAACAGGGGGCCAGTTCACTGTCCTTCAGACTGTTGGAGGGCCAGATTATAGTAAAAACAAAAATTATGAACAAATTTCTATGCACACTACATATATCTTATTTAGAAGTGAAGAAACAAAATGGGAATAAATATAATATGTGGCCCGCGGGCCATAGTTTGAGGACCATTGCTAGTATCTGGCTAGCCCTAGATCACTGCTGACATTTCTGCACTAGACCAGTTCTATGGAGCATTACCTGGCATACACAGTCTTCAGGACTGCAGAGGAATTCCTAAGAATACTCTGGAACTCTGCTCTTGGAAGATATAGACACACACACTCATTTTCTATCAACCCCTCTCCAGCCACACCAAATTCTAAGCTCAGTTGCCTGGCCCAGCAAAACTGGCCCCTTCTCCTAGAATGTTGCTCTTCTTGGGGAGTTCAGTCCTTCCTTTCCTGTGGAGAGTGCAATCCATTGGGTTTCTACTGACTTCTGTTTCTAGAATTCATCTAGATTAATTACTGTAATTGGTGGAAGGGTTGGCCTAAAACTGCTTCTTGGTCATTACCAGACTGCCAACTGAAATCTGATTTTTAAGTTTATTTCTTTGTTTGAAAGCATACATCTATGGCCCAACATAACGCAAAAAATTTCAGTTACAAATTGATATAGAAGACTTCTTTCCAGAATTAAGAATAATTTTTAAGTGATGTAAGATAACTTTTACTGAATTAAATTTACTTAGAAAAGCATGAGGGGAGAGAAAGAAGAATGCATACATGTTCAAGAGAAAACACTGGGTTCCCCAGAATGGAAACAAGAAGAGAGAGAGAGAGAGAGAGAGAGAGAGAGAGAGAGAGAGAAGAGAGAGAGAGAGAAGAGAGAGGGGAGGGGGGTATCCAAGGGAGAATACAGGGTTGAAAGAATAAGTAGAGAATAAATGTTTAAAATTTCCTCATTTTTCCCTGGATAAAGAAAAGGAGTTGTCCTTTATATCTTCCCGAAATCCCCTTTGAATGAGATGGTTCCTAGAGGGCTTTATATTCACCTAACTCCTGAGGAGGTCCCTGTAACTCATATACTTTTAAGTCATATCAAATCTCAAACTGTAAAAATAGTACTCACCACCCTACAATGTTCCAGGGTTCCAGGGAGTCTAATATTTTTTCATTTCAAACTTTAGTTCCCCTGCTTCTGACATTTGAGATTCTACCTTCCTTTACCCTCAATGATGTATATTAAGTGCTTTTGTTATACCTTATCCTTAAATATAAGATTAATATTTTGCGGGGCCGGAGAGATAGCATGGAGGTAAGGCGTTTGCCTCTCATGCAGGAGGTCATCGGTTCGAATCCCGGCGTCCCATATATGGTCCTCCCGTGCCTGCCAGGAGCAATTTCTGAGCCTGGAGCCAGGAATAACCCCTGAGCACTGCCGGGTGTGACCCAAAAACCACAAAAAAAAAAAAAAAAAAAAAAAAAAAAAAAGATTAATATTTTGCTTTGGGTTATTAATTATTAATATTATTAATTAGCTAACTGCCATGATTATAAAACCACATGTTATTCTTATAATTAGAAATCAATCATAATAAATGTTATATGGAAAAACTGTCAAGGAAAAATAATAAATCTCTCTTTGTCCTTCAAAAAGTTTATGTTGATTAAAAACAGTGATATACCATATGATTCAACAATATCACTCCTAGGTATTTTTCATTTATGACAATTCTGAACACACTCATTTGAAAAGATATTTGCACCTCTATGTTTATTATTATTTATTCTAAATCCCAAAACATGAAATCAATCTAACTGCCCATCAACAAATGAGTGGATAAAGAAGCTGTGATATTTATACCCAATGGAACATAACTCAGCTATTTGAAAAGATGCTGCTGCACCTTTTGTAAAAACAGAGATGGATCTTGAGGTAATTATGCTAAGTGAGATTAGTAACAAAACAAATGACTGAAGGTTTCGTTCATTTGGGAAATTAACCAAAGCAAACACAAACAAACAAAACCATAGGTTCTCTATACCAAGAGTTTGTAAAAAAAAAAAAAATTTTTTTTTCTGCTTGCATTTCAGTTTGGGAAATTTCTTTGTGGTCTAGTTTTATAAACATTCACTAATTCTTTCGCCATGCTAGTCTACTAGTGTTCTCATGTTGAAATTTCAAGAGATGTGTAATCAACAGACTTTAAAAGATATAATGTAGTATGTGCACCTCACTTGTAAGGTGCAACTCACTTGTAAGCACAAAACAAAACAAACAAATATTACTAAAACCTCAGGCTCTATCAAAAAAAAAAAAAAGCTGAGATAAGTGAGGGTTAGGGGATGGGGTTAATCTTACCAGAATAATGGCTCTAGAACTGATGGGTGCAGTGAAGCTTATACATGGAGAGTAGCAACTAAAATTCAGAAATCCCTATAGTGGGCCAGAGCAACAATACAACAGGTAGACTTGCCTTCCACACAGCCAGCCCAGGTCCAACCCTGAGAATGCCATATGGTCCCCCAAGCCCTGCCAGGAATGATCCCTGAACACAAGTGTGACTCCCCTAAAAAAATTTTTTCTCTGTAGTATTATACATCATAGGTAAATCAATATAATGTTGATTTATTGATGTATGTGGAAAATAAGCAGTGAGAAGATTTCATACAATGTATTTGTGCCAGCAATGAAATAAGTCATCAGTCACAGCAAAGGAAAAGTGGAACAATTGTGCAGTTTAATAGCAAGCCAGAGCCCTGGAGTGGGGCTGAGGTGTATGTGTGTTGGGAAAGGGTTGGGGACAATGCATTCAACATGGCCACTTCTAACAGACCCAGAACAGCCCTGTCTTTAAGCACAGTTCACATATCCTCAGCTTTGAGTTCCAAAAGCATAGTGTTCAGGGAAAACTAGAAAAGTTACACAATGCTTCAAATCACCCTATTTACAACTGCTTAACTCAAACTTCAATTCCAACACAATTGTGCCAGTTTGCTTAAGCCGACAATTCTTACCTTCCTCTTTTTTAAAGCAACTAAATCACAAAATGTAATGACCTAACCAAAAAAAAGTTAGACATAAGAAGCAAGCAGTCAGGGTCTTTGCCTTATATGCAGCCAACCCAGGTTCGATCCTGGCATCCCATATGGTCCCTGAGCCTGCCAGGAGTGATTCCTGAACAAAGAGCCAGAAGTAACCCCTAAGTGCCATAGGGTATGGCCCAAAAGCAATAAATAAATAAAAATTAAAATAAAAGAAGCAAAATCTCACTTTAAAATTAGACTGATTTAGGGGCCAGAGCGATAGCACAGTGATAAGGCATTTGCCTTGCACGCACCCAACAGAAGAGAGACCCCGGTTTGAATCCCAGCATCCCATATGGTTCCCCAAGCCTGCCAGGAGCGACTTCTGACTGCAGAGCCAGGAGTAACTCTTGAGTGCCACCAGGTGTGACCCCCCCAAAAAAAAAAACAAAAACAATAAAAGTTAAAAAAAAATAAAATTGAACTTATTTCAAAATAAGAACAGCAAAATAAGAACTGAATAGCTTAATAAACTGGATACACTTGACAACTTGGTAAAAAAAAAATAAGAAAAATACAATGGCAAATAATGACAGCCACTTTATCAATTATCAATGAGGCTAAAAGAAATGTCATTCTTTTAAACTTCAATAAATAAGTGGAGCTGGAAAACAGCAGGGTGATGTTTAAAATTGAGACTTGAGTTCTTGGAAACCAGGATGAAGCTCAGGTCTAGAGTATCTGTCATACCTGTGTGAGGCCCCAAGTTGATTCTCCTGTGTCATCCACATAATTAAATTTGATCACCTACACTATCATTGTGGTCTGCAAGGTAGTGTGTTTGGTCTGCAAACATCACAACTAAGTTTACAATCCAAGGGAAGGGAGGGAAGGGAGGGGGAGGGGAGGGGATGGGGGAGGGGAGGGGATGGGTGAGGGGAGGGGGAGGGGAAGGGGATGGGTGAGGAGAGGGGGAGGGGAGGGGGAGAAGGAAGGGGAAGGGAAGGGGAGGGGGAGGGGGAGGGGAAGGGGATGGGTGAGGAGAGGGGGAGGGGAGGGGGAGAAGGAAGGGGAAGGGGAGGGGAGGGGAGGGGAGGAGGAGGGGAGGGGGAGGGGGAGGGGAGGGGGAGGGGGAGGGGAGGGGGAGGGGAGGAGGAAGAAAGGGGAGGGGAGGAGGAAGAAAGGGGAGGGGAGGAAAAAGAGACTTGAGTCTCATTTAAGAATAATTCAGGAACTAGGGACATGGCTTGAGGGCTGGAGTATATGCTTTATGTAAGGAAGTCCACCAGTCACCTCACCCACACCAGTTCTGGGTGTGCCTTGTACTTGAGAATTTCCTAATAATTTGTGGGATAATTCTCTATAAACACCTAATTCTGAGTTCACTATTTTAAAGAAGCTGGTCTCAAGCATTTGGAATGCTTCACAACAGGTTCACGATGCATTTCATGATAGGTTCTACAGGTTCTCCAACCCATTTAAAAATAAAAGGTTCACCAGAAATTGAACTTCTACCAGGGAAGGCCCTTCTGCTGCCCTGGCATCAACTTACTCCTAAGAAGGTTCTTATGACACCCTGACGACTTGGTAACAACAACAACCTGCTTTCAGGGCAGGGTTCTTCTCTTCATTGCCACCTAATGGTGAGACTATACTAGAAGACCCTCCATGTCACCCTGACTTGGACATAGGAGCTATACCGAAACCAGGATTTCTAACTACAGAAACCTGACAGCAACAACTGTGATTGTGAAGATCTTTTATTGGGATCACAGAAAAAACTTTGGGGTTGGACAACCTAATATCCTGGAGCCTAGAGATGGTCTTATGCCAGAATACTACATGGGTAAAGTCTCCCTGTTTTTAGGCCAAAGGTTTTTCCTTTCTATTTCTCCCATATTTTGCTGTGCCTATGCAAATAACAACTGCCACAACACACACATGCGCGCACATGCGCACACGCACACACACTCACCTTTTTATTGTACTTTTTATCTCAGATTTAAGAAAAAGAGCTTACTAAACTTTCTGCTGCTGTAGTAATGACTTTATTAGAGACACAATAATTTTCACAAATATACTTGCTACTTAACTTTTTCTTCTTTCATTTTATTATTATTTTACTTGGTTTTTGGGTCACACCCGGCAATGCTCAGGGGTTACTCCTGGCTTTATGCTCAGAAATCGATTGCTCCTGGCAGGCTCAGGGGACCATATGGGATGTCAGGATTCGAACCACCAACCTTCTGTATGCAAGGCAAATGCCTTACCTCCCTCTATGCTATCTCTTCAGCCCCATTTCGTTTTATTTTTTAGACTATTTTCTATTTTTTGTTTGCTTTTGTTTTGGGGCCACACCCAGTGACACTCAAGGGTTACTCCTGGCTATGTGCTCAGAAATCGCTCCTGACTTGGGGGGACCATATGAGAGCAGTCCGTACTAGGCTAGTGCGGGCAAGGCAGACGCCTTACTGCTTGTGCCACCGCTCTGGCCCCTTCTATTTTTTATATTTATATTTATTTTTTTAATTTTTTTATTTTTAATTATGAGAACAAAGATGCAAGAAGAGAGAACAAGGTAAAGTTAGAGTGGAAGGACAATCACCCATAACATAATTCTCAGAAGAAGTCCCCTTGCTGATATCTTAACTTTGAACTTTCAGCCAAAGAACATTAAGATAAAAAAAACAGAATCCATGTACAATTACTTTGTCCCTCAAGTCCCCAGATTGTAACACATTATAATATTTCTTAACATCATACAAGGCAATCTAAAGCCATAAAACTTATGTAACTTCTTAAACATTAGAAGCATAGTATTTTTTACATTTCCATATACATGCATATTAGCTTACGTTAACCTCAAATTTTAAGTGGTTTTTTTTTAAGGATTAGAGTCAAAGGATGACAGTAAAAACGGTGTTAGAGTGGCAATTGTTGTTTGCATAGGCCCACCAAAATATGAGAGGCATGGAAAGGAATAACCTTGGCCTAAATACAAAGAGACCCAACCCCTGAAGTTTCCTGGCATAAGACCAACTCTAGGCTCCAGGCAAGCTAGATCGTCCAATCCAAGACATTGTCTGTAGTGCCAACACACTTTTCACACAGTCTCTGTTGTTGGTATCATGTTTCTGTATTAAATATCCTGGAATCTGCATATCCTACATTGAAGTCAGGATGTGGAGCGACCTCTCGTTTCACCTCACCATTAAAGGGCAATGCAGGAAGCCCTGTCCTGTAAGCAGGTCGTTGTTGTTAAGTCTTCTCAGTGTTAAGGGAAGTCTCTTTTGAGCAGGTCGATGTCTGAGCAGTGGTAGGGTCTTCCGTGGTAGAGGATTGCTTCCAGGTGATGTTATAGACAAACCTGGATGTTTTGTGGATGGCTTCCCTGGTTCAGGGGTGAATGGAAAATGCCCTTTCTTCTGAGGCCTGTGCCAGGTCATTATGTCAATGTTCAGGGTGTAAGGTCCCTTTGCACTACAAGATTAATGTATTCCAATCTCTATTAGATAGGATCTTATTCGTATATATATTATTTTCTCATTTTAATGTGCCTATGCAAAAAAGGAGCAATGCCACGTGGCGTTATTGGTGCATATGGGGGACATAAGAACAAGTCCAATAATCCCCATGACATGGTTCAATCATAAGCATTAAACTGGGGGACTCTTTCACCAAAATTCCTTGTTGAACAGCTCATAAAGAGAAGATAAAACGTGGTTAGTTTCAGGGAAAAACACAAAATATTCTAAAGACATTCAAGTCCATTTTATGTCTTTTGAAAACAGTTTGGGGTTGTTACACACAATATACGGTCTTTGGTCTGTGATTAGGATTGTGGAATACTGGAGTTAAAAAGAGTAATGTGGGTTAGTGATGTTTGGGGCGGTGAGAGAATTAAGGAGTAAAAATGAGCTTTGAAGGGGTGTGGGAAAGGGCAGAATACAAAATGGACATTCTGGATACGCAAAACATAACATAAAGATAAGGAATACTCTTAATACAAGCAGTGCGCGCAGGGCTAGTCCCCGCGCGGTTTTCCATATGCAGAGTGGTCAGAAATTGCCAGTGACAAACATAGCACAACCGACCAATCTCAGCACACCCCAAGTTAGGACCAACCATTTCTGGCCGCCTGGGCTGCCACCCCAAAAGGCCTGGAGGCCAGGGGCAGAAGAGGGGAAGGCTGAGAGCCTATCAAGGCTCCCAGCGCACCCAAGTTAGGGAGAAGGCCTTCCACATGGGGTCTCCCCCAACCCCATGCCGGCTATAGCTAGCCTCCAGCTCAAGAGAGGATGGAGAGAGCCGGAAGCCAGGATCTGCCCGCCCTACAGCCTGTGCCCTTCCCTCCCTAGAGCTGAGGAAAGGGCGGGGAAAGCTTGGGACCCCATCCAGGAGGGACCCCCGACACCCACCTTGTCTGGCCGCCTGGGCTGCCACCCCAGAAGGCCTGGAGGCCGGGGGCAGAAGAGGGGAAGGCTGGGAGCCTATCAAGGCTCCCAGCGCACCCAAGTTAGGGGGAAGGCCTTCCACACGGGGTCTTCCCCAACCCCATGCCGGCTAGAGCTAGCCTCCAGCTCAAGAGAGGATTGAGAGAGCCGGAAGCCAGGATCTGACCGCCCTACAGCCTGTGCCCTTCCCTCCCTAGAGCTGAGGGAAGGGCGGGGAAAGCTTGGGAACCCCCAACACCCACCTTGTCTGGCCGCCTGGGCTGCCACCCCAGAAGGCCTGAAGGCCGGGGGCAGAAGAGGGGAAGGATCCCAGCGCACCCAAGTTAGGGAGAAGGCCTTCCACATGGGGTCTCCCCCAACCCCATGCCGGCTAGAGCTAGCCTCCAGCTCAAGAGAGGATCCAGAGAGTCCCCTTCTATTTTTTAAAATAACTTTTCTTTCTGTCATCTTGAAAAAAAGTATTATGATCAGTTATGTCAACTATGTGATGCATTTTCTTTAAATAAAAAAAAATAAAAATAAGGAGCCAAAGAGGTAGCATGGAGGTAAGGCATTTGTCTTGCATACAGAAGGTCGGTGGTTTGAATCCTGGCATCCCATATGGTCTCCCGAGCTTGCCAGGAGCAATTTCTGAGCATAGAGCCAGGAGTAAACCCTGAGCGTTGCCGGGTGTGACCCAAAAACCAAAAAATAAAAAAATAAAAAAATATAAAAGGCTACTGTAGAGGTTGGTTGAGTCTTTTCGACCTTCCTTTCTCCCTTCCTTTCTTTCCTCTTTGGAGAGGGGGAAGGAACATACCCAACTGTACTTAGAGATCACTTCAGATGATGTTCAGGGGCATATGCAGTGACCAAATAGATACCTGAAATATGGGTCAGCTTCGTGCAAAGCAAGTGCCTTTCCAATCTGTTACCTTACCGATATGTTGCATTTTTCAAGTTGTTCGTGGCTTTCATTAATCTAAAGTCGCAATAATTGCCAACAAAATGGAAACACGTTTTCATTTTATCATCAAAATTCATTTTTGAAAACACAGAAAAGATGAAAATCCCTAAGCTCCCACTGAGTCTGCAATCTCTAGAAGTTATCTAGAGATAACCACTGATTTACAAAGTCCTTCATAGCTGGATTTCAGAAATACAATGAATCAATGAATCAGGTTCAATCCCACCACCAATGACAACCTCCCTCCACCAATGTTCCCAGAGTGCATCTAACCCTGATCCTAACCACCACTCTTTGCCCCCTGGGCTGCCAGTATAACAGGATCATTTTAAGTTTAGATTGTTATACTTTGGATCTTTTTATTCTATTGTAGTTGACTTTGGCTTGAATATTTAGTTCAGTCCTTTCCCCCGCCCCCCCCCACCACCAATGCACCTGTTATCTTAAGCTTGTTTAACTTTGTTTTCAGTGTTTGAGTGACCTCTAGTGGCTATTTCAATTATCACCACCAATTGGTCAGCCTTTTTCTGACCTTCCAAGAGCTTACACACACACACACACACATAAATATTTCCTGTAAACTAAACTAAGTCAGAGATGACACACACACACACACACACACACACACACACACGCACGCACACATATATAAACATTTCCTGTAAACTAAACTAAGTCAGAGATGACCCCCGACCCAAGAATCATCACTACCTTAGGATATTTCTAAATATGTAGCCAAGTATTTTCACAAGAGATATTCTACTGACATCTAGAGCAATTGCCTATGACTGAGATCTTTGCAGGATTGTCAACACCTGTTTATTAGCACAAAACTATTCCATGGAGTTATTGTGTCAAACTCAGTCCTTTCTGCTATGATGGAAATATGGACTATTTAAAATGCACAGTGGGGCCCAGAAAGATAGCACAACGGCGTTTGCTTTGCAAGCAGCCGATCCAGGACCTAAGGTTCGATTGGTTCGAATCCCAGTGTCCCATATGGTCCCCCGGGCCTGCCAGGAGCTACTTCTGAGCAGACAGCCAGGAGTAACCCTAAGCACTGCCAGGTGTGGCCCAAAAACCAAAAAAAATAAAAAATAAATAAAATTCACAGTGATTTTAGGGCCAGAGTGATATTAGGGCTTGCCTTGTATAAAGCTGACTGGGTTGGATCCCCAGCACCAGGAGTGATCCCTGAGTGCAGAGCCAGGAGTAACCCTGAGCACCACCAAGTGTGGTTCCAAAACAAAAAGAAAAAAAAAGGCAAAGCACAGTGACTACAAATAAGGTTAGGAATAGACATTCTGTCTATGTCATATACTCAATGGAGCATGATAGTACAGGGTTGTAGATGTTGACAGGACAGAGATAAGCTCAGCTTTAGGTGGTCACTGAGTATTTCCACTCACCTTCCCACCATATGAACATTCCATTAGCTGCACTTTTAGAAACACTTAGAATTGTGGCGCTTTTCAAATTTTTGTCAATGTGGTAACAGTGTTAATTAACATCATAGGATTTTGGCTTGCATTTCTCTACTTATATTTTTCATATTAGACTATACAATAGCCAGGCTTGATGAGTAAAGTCTGTCTTTTAATTCCATAATAATGGGTATATTTGTCAATATGCTTATATAACCTATTCAGGAACTAAAAACAAGTCTTTTATCATCAAAGAGATATTTATGCTTAACATATTATGTTTTATACCTACATATTCATCATTCCTCACCACTTTTTAAGCTGCTTCTTCTAATTCTATATTACCTGTCCCCATAACACAGGGACGAAAGTCACAGAGCTGCTCAGAATCCTACAGTAGCATCCAATTACATTCAGAAAAAGTTCTTGAAGTCTGAATATGGCCTATAACGTGGCTTCATATGATCTGGCCTTCTGACCACCTCACTATTCCTCCCTATCTCTCCTTCATGTGGCCTACTCTTCCTTCCCTGCTTCTCCCTAGCATGCCAAACACTTTCTATCTATGGTCTTTGCAATTGCTCTTCATCCTGTGTAGAAATGCTTCTCCCAGGAAAACTTGGTTTGACTCCCCAATTATGCTTGACTCGCTTTTATCTATCTATCCTAAGACTAATGCCAACTTCAGTCCCCTCATTCCCAACCCTGTCTTGTTTTACGTTTTACCATATTTATCACCACCTTCTCACTGACAGATGCTCATGATCCCTCCTCATTCAAGAACATAAGCTACATCAGAACAGGGATTGTTCTGTCTCTTGTTGAATACTGCATCGTATACAGTGCAAATACACAGCTATTGAAAAACATTTCTTAAAAATTAGGAGTAAAAAAAAAAATAGAAGGAGTGTCAAGAGCTAGGGTAATAGCACAATGAGTAGGGATTTGCCTTGCATGCAGCCAACCTGGGTTCTATCCCCAGCATCCCATATGGTCCCCCAAGAACTTCCAGGAGTAATTTCTGAGCACAGAGCCAGGAGTAACCCCTAATCGCCACTTGGTGTGACCAAAAATAAATAAATAAATAAATAAATAAATAAATAAATAAATAAATAAATAAATAAGAGTATCAAAACTAAGAAGAAAACTGATACTAATGTCAAGAATAAAACATCATTTATAAAATTCAAGAATAGTGCTCACTTCGGCAGCACATATACTAAAATTGGAATGATACAGAGAAGATTAGCATGGCCCCTGTGCAAGGATGACATGCAAATTCGTAAAGCATTCCATATTTAAAAAAGAATTCAAGAATAAAAGAAATTTACCTGGAACAACAGGTACACTGTATACAGCAGTAGTATTTCCATAATGAGCAATAAACTTCAATTAAAGCATTTGCCTTTTCCTTTATTTCCTACATTCCTATCCTTTTTGATCTACTAAGTAATGTAGACCTCACTTCTTTATTTTTATAAATAAATATCTTTTTTTGTTTTGTTTTTGGACCATACTTTGCTATGCTTAGGATCATACCAAGCAGAGCTTGGGGAAGCATATGTAGTGTCAGGTATCAAACCCTGGCTGATTGAGTACAAGACAAGTGTACTATACTATATCAGCTTCCATTATAAATTTTAATCATATGAATATCTTTGTTCAAGACTCTTTTTCTACATACTTCATTGAACAGTTGTTAAATTTCTTTATTTCTTTCTTTGTGGGGGGAAGGTTCTTGAACCACATTGACAATGATCAGGAGTTGCTCCTAGCTCTGCAGTCAGGAATTACTATTCCTGGTGGTTCTCAAAGCAGTTTCTGAGCATAGAGCCAGGAGTAACCCCTGAGCACTGCCAGCTGTGACACAAAAACAATAAACAAAAAAAAAAAAAAAAGAAAATAACATTTGTTATAATAAAAATTTGGTGGACTAAAAGAAAACCAGTAGCAAAACAAGTCTTGGAACAGAGCAGTGGTTCGAAGGATTGGAGCATTTTCTTGGATGTGGGAGTCCCATGCTGAACCCAGCTGCATGGTCATCATACCAGGTGGGTTTCACCATTCCTTTCCCAAAATGCCTTCTTCAAAAATAAGAAGTAATTCTATGTGGAGTCTATGACTTTTTTTTTTTTTTTTTTGGTTTTTAGGTCACACCCGGCAGCGCTCAAGGGTCACTCCTGGCTCCATGCTCAGAAATCACTCCTGACAGGCATGGGGGACCATGTGGGATGCCAGGATTTGAACCACTGTCCTTCTGCATGAAAGGCCTTACCTCCATGCTATCTCTCCGGCCCCTGAGTCTACGACTTTTCAATGCATTCATCATCATTAACAACAGACTGGAGAAATAATATATAAGAGTTAAGGCACTTGTTTGCAAGCAAATGATTCCAGGCACCACATAGTATCCCTATCATCACAAAGAGTAATCCAGGAGTACAGAGCCAGAAGTGATCCCTCCCAATATGACCCAAAAACAAAACCAAAGTAACTGTCTACATTGTGTGTACCTAAAGTTCTATTGTTTTACAATAATTGCCACAAGCCCAAAGAGATAAGTAAATAAAAGGTAAGTGAAAACGAAATGTTCTAAACTACAAAGTCAAGAATAATCTATGTTTTCATTCATAACACTTCAGTCACTAAATAAATTACCTCTATAACAGGTACATTCTCCTGGAGTTCATTCGTGTGGGAGACCAGTAAACCAATCACACGAGCAACCTTGGCCCGTCTGTGAATGAGAGAAAATAAGATCTGAAAGAGTCAAGGACCAAGAAAACCAACCTCAGCTTAATGATATAATTACACACATTAAAAACATTTAAAATTAAAAACACTTGCCTCCACTTACCCATGAACACAGCCCAGAGAAAAGTACCATCACAGACACAGTAAAAACATAATAAGCAATACTGCAGAATTGTTTGTAATTTGATGAAAATTAAACAAGTTGGACTTTAATGGTAAAATGGAAAATGAAAGAGACAAAAAATAATATTGACCCTTTTGTTTCTGAATGTAAAGAACCAAGGATCTGTCTTTTAGCAAATCAATAATTTCAGACTTAGCACTAGAGCAGTTAAACACATATGAATATATTTGTACTTTAATAGAAATGTTTAGTCAAAAATCATACAAATACTTCTTCCTTACTCCTCCCCAGCCTGATTATAGAGCCTCACCAAGGGGTTATTTCAGTCTCTGTGCTCAGGAATCATTCCTGGTAGTGCTTGGGGATCCATATGTGTTGCCAGGGATTCAAATCAGGGATTGGCTATATGCCTGGCAAGTGCCTTACCTCTTGCACCATCTCTCTATTCAAACTATAGATTACAAAGGATGCAGCTTAGGAAGATTTACATACCATATGAGAAATACAGACAGTAGTAAGAAAAAAATCTACTTCTCTCCCAAATACACAAGATGACCATGATGAATACACATAAACAAGTATCCATAATGGAACCCTGTTTAAACAAAAATTGAGACTTGGTCTTCAAGCCCACGTTTTCCCTTGAAAATGTTATCTCATTTATTTGTTTGTGTCTCTCCTTGCTTAATTTTCCACTCTGGAAAAAACCATGGGTCACTGTTGAGTACATGCTTGCTGTCTCTTCCCACACACCTTTCTAAACAAGTTTTAATAAAACTATCTTGCCTGCCACACACACACACACACACACACACACACACACACACACACACACACACAATATCACACACAATCACACACAAACTGGAGCATGCATCCTTGAAGAAGTGATGTATGAAAAAAGAAAAGGTACAAGGCAGGTTCAAGCAGAGGACTTGTCTCTTTTACTGCCTGTTATTTTTCTTAAAACTAAAATTGGCCTTGGAAAGAACAAGAATGTAATATAAGGGACCAGGAGGTAACTCAGCATCAAGGTGAATTCTTCACATGTGTGAGACCCTGGATTAGAGTCCCAGTACCTCCAGAACCATCCATAAATAATAATAAAAAAAACAAACACCTATTTTTAAATCAGTAGGGAGTACCCTATTCAAGTGCATAATCTACATTTTAGCTGTCCTGTGTTACTCCTAGGACTGCAAGGCTCCCAAAACACCTATAGAAGTGATGCCAACAAGAGCAGAGCATCAGGAGTAGCCCTTGAACACCACTGGGTATAGCCCAAAAGTAAAACAAAAAAAGTGAAAACATGTACAATTCCTGCCACCAAAAGTTAACATATCAGAATTTAAATAGTGTCGTGAAGTGAAAGTGAGTGGCAAGGAAAACTCCCCAAGAAGTAAAACTAAATTAAAACACATTTGATTTAAAAAAATAAATAAAAGTTATAGTTAATAGACTTTTCAGATGTTGTTTATATAACCACAGAATTGTGTTTATATTGGGATCAACTGTTTTAGAGACATTTTTAAATTATATAATTGGGAGACCGCTAAAAAAAAAATCTGTGATTCTGAGTATCAAATTTCAGAATAGTAAAGTACTGACTTACTGACTGCAATTAAATTAAATAATAATGAAGAAATATATAAAACTACATATGTTACTTACATATCCCAGTTTGGAGCTATTCGTAAATTCTGGATTAGCAACTGAAACTAGAAAAAACATTAAGAAGTATGATTTATCCAGGCTTTTGAGTTTTGTTTTGTTTTTTTAAATAAAGTGACCACAAAATTAACACATCAAAATATATAAAATAGGGGCCAGAGAGATAGCACAGTGGGAGAGCGTTTGCCTTACAAGCAGCTGATTCAGGACAGAAGGTGATTCAAATTCCAGCATCTCATATGCCTGCCAGGAGCGATTTCTGAGTGCAGAGCCAAACCCCTGAGCACTGCTGAGTGTGACACCCCCGCCCCCCAAAAAAAGTAAATATATATTTGAAATGTGATTCTTACACAAAAAAAGGTCTACAAATATGCAAAAGCACTGCATATATGAATAAAAATTAAAACTAAGGACAAGAGAAACAGCACAACAAGCTAAGCACATGCTCTGCATTCAAGAGGTCTGGATTCAAGCTCTGGTAGCACATGATCTCCTGAGCCCTGCCAGAGGGGCTTCTGAGCACCATACCATGCCATGCCAGAAATAGCCCCTGGGAAGTCCAGAGTGTGACTTCCTCCTCCCCACAGCAAAAAAAAAAAAAAAATAGAAAAGTGAAAACTGAAAACTTTCCATTTCTCCTCCCTATTCCCTAAATGTGCTTATCACTCAAACCACCAACACATACCAATACCAAATACCACATAAAGAACCTTAACAGTAAACTGAGAACAAAAAAATAAAAATGTTTTCAAATAGTTCCCAAATAAGGGCCCACTGTGAAAAAATGTCTAAGCCCTCAAACAATCCTAAAATCCTATCTGAGAATAACTTCTAGATCTGACAAAACCCATGGTTTTCAGATGAACTGAGACAGTGTAAGAAACAATTACCGTGGGGAAAAGAGAAAATCCAGAGAGTCAAGAACTCCCATGGGCATCACCTCAGAAAGCTGGATGTTACCAAGCCACTTCAAAGTACGAGTTCCTGTTCCACATGGGCAACTCACCCCAGGATTGATGCAAAGGATTCTGTCTAGGGCTAGACTTTCAAATGTGAAAACGTATTTTACAAACCGGGGTATTAAAACAGATACTTTAAGTTCCTATGTATTCACTTGCTATGAGACTCACACATTATTTAATTTTGTTGGGCTTACAACATGATGAATCACTTTTTGTTTCAATTAAGTGACATGTTGTAACACTTATTTGAGACTCTAGAGAAACACTGCAATTCTGTTGCCAGGACCATAAAAAAAGACTTTGCTTTGCAACCTTACCACTTACCAGTGGGGAGTGTAGGAGCCGGGTGGCCATTTCCCTGTGCCCAGACACTACGCACAAATAGCAAAGGAGGTTGAGCTTGGCTCGTGAGGCCGACAGACTCTTCTCAGTGGAGTCAATTTGTGAGCACACTTGTTGCAAAAAGTCAGTCCAATCTTGGTCTTTTAGAAATACTAATTTATCCACTAAAGAGGAAAAAAATAATAAATAAGCACAAGTAGACAGTGAATAGGATTTTGGAAAACTTTTCAAGAGAATAAAATGGAGCACAGAATTACAACATCTCTTATGCCTAATGATATATATATTTTTAACTTTGTCAACGGAAAATCATGTTTTACGGGGGGTGGGGGGGGAGCAGGTATCTATATGGGAATTAATCTGCAACAGGAACATAACCAAGAAAAAAGTTAATTAAGACTATAATAATGAAAAAAAAACAATCTTGCCTTTGTGGACCTGGTCTTAAAGTACTGAAAAGGTTCAATGTGTTAGAGCTGTTAGAAAGACTGGTTAAATTACTATTAAACATAACCTGGTCAATGCGATGGCTAAAATCATCTGGGAGTCCTACCCCTAAATTCCTTTATGAACACATTTAAAAAGGAGAAAAAGAAATGCAGTAAAAAATCAACAATCGGTTCCAGAAAGATGTAGTACAGTAGATTGGGCACTTGCCTTGCAAAGAGCTAATGTGGGTTCCCACAAGCCCTACCAGGAGGAATCCCTGAGCAAAGCCAGAAGTGAGCCCTGAGCACTATTAAGTGTGAATCAAAAAACCAAAACTCAACTGGGAGACATACTCTGCCCCAAGTGTGAGCCCTGTGCTGTACCACCAGAGGCAATTCCTGACCAAAGCCAGAAGTAGGTATCATCAGATGTGCCAGAAAGAAAGTAAACCCTGTGAGCCTGTTTTTAATTGCTCATTCCCTGAAGTAGAATCTCAATTCTTCATGACCTCCAATCTTCTGGAGGTCACCAATAAATACCACAAATATTGGAAATTCACCTGGCTCTACAAGGGAGAGAGTAGAAGGGTTGATCCATTTTACAGAAAAACTCATCCAACTGCATGAGAACTTTCCTGCCCACAGGAGTAGAAAACAAAGCAGAAATGAATTATAGATTATGTGTATTTTGCATAACACTGTCCCAAGAATAGTGCTAGTTGGCAATAAAATAAGAATTTAACTATTCATAAACAAAATATTTCATTTATGATTAAATCTCCTATTTGTATCAATAAAGTGTTCACATATTTGAATATGGCCTTTATGATCCTACCTGAATAAAATGGTAGATGCAAAGTTTTCTGATCAAATTTAGTTGGTGGTTGCTTCATTATCTGTAATTTTAAAAGAAAAAAAGTCTGAGAAACTTTTTGAGGCAGTGTCTATCTGAAAAGAATCTTTACTCTAAGTCTAAAATTAGATCAAAATAAAATATGTTTTAAAAAAAACTTCTCTCAGGGGCCAGAGTGATAACACAGCTATCGGGTGTTTGCCTATGGACGACCCAGAATAGACCCCAGTTCGATTCCCAGGATCCCATATGGTCCCCCAAGCCTGCCAGGAGCGACTTCTGAGTGCAGAGCCAGGAGTAATCCTTGAGCAACACCAGGTGTGGCCAAAAAATTTAGTCTATCCACTAAGACTCTCCAGAACAAATAAGCATGGTTATAAAAATAAAGACAAGTAGAGAATATGGTAAAAAGATATTTCAAATTATTCCACTAGGAACATCACCCTACTATTAATCAAAGAGCATTATATAGTGACCCTGCCAGACATCTGAAATTGTAAAATGCATCAGTTCTTTAATGAAAAATAACTCGGTAATCTATATTAAATCTTGTCTATCCAGCAAAAGAACATAGATCCAAGATCTCATTTGTTCTGAACTGCAGAAGCATCCCAAATAAAATAAAAATAGTTATTAAAAAAAAAAGGAGGGAGTGAAAAGGGAGAACTTTTTTAAGTTAAAAAGTTAAAATACAGAATCAGTAGTGGAAAATAAATGCCAGAAACTGGAAACCAACATAAAACACAAGGACCAACGAATAAAATTTTAAAGGAGCAGACTTGCACTGGCAATACAGTATTACATTCCAAAGTCATGAAACAACAAAAATCGCAAGAAAGAAGTGTGTTGTAAATCATGACTCCTGAAACTTCATATATCCCCAACCATCTATCCTACGGTACAGACCCATTGAGAAGGTATGGATTTATAAGTAAGCAAACATTAGCAACTCCATCCTGTTCCTCACAAATATACTTCTTATAATCTCCCATTCCCCTGAGTGCCTGGTCCTGCCTCCCAATCTTAAAAGATGTTCTTGAGCATTGCATTGTGTACTTAATGTTGGGGTAAGTCAGTTACAGATGGATACTGGGAGTGAAATGAGAAGAGCAAACAACAGGCCCTCTGGGAATGCTCCTAGAGCTTATCATTCCCAAGAACTCAGCTGGTCCCAGCTGGTACTGGGCTTTCAGAAGATTTTGGAAGCTTATCAGACTCTTTCCTCCCATTGACATACTTCTCGAAATTTTCTGCTAACTCCTTTCCCAACTAAGCCCTATACTTCATAAACCAATTGCCCCAACTTAAAAACAAAATGGTGTTAGGGGCAAGCTCACCATCTTCTCAGGTTGATAGGACTGGAATAAACCAGTTTTGTCCAAACTAATTCTTGTCTCTTGTCCTTCATGCAGTAAATATCCAAACTTGGCATTGGTTATAGATTCTGGAGACCCAAAAGGAACCAGCTGTGAAGCCCTTATGCCTCCCTATTTCCAACAGTCAGAGCAGTTGGCTGCAGCAGTGTACCAGGGCTTCTCTGACCTGTGACTAGGAGTGATGACAGACATATTGTGTGTTCCAGCCTCTCAAGGCTACCTGATTCCTTGAGAGAAATTTGGAAGACTCTCAGCATCTGCCAAGACCCATGTGTTTTGGAGACTTCCAAAGTAACAGCATCCCTAAATACTATGTTTAATGAATCCCATCAGGAGAAATCCCTGAGTACAGATTCAGGAATAAGCACGGAGCTAGATGCTGTCCTACTGGGTACCGTCCCCTCCAAAAAAAGAATTATTAATAGAGAATGAAATATCTCCTGGAAATGAACAAATTATTGAATAAGTTATAGTTTTTAAATTTGAAATCATTTTAATCAAAATATTGTAAGTTACAAAGTTGTTAATAGTTGAGTTTTAGATATATAGTGTGCTAGCACCAATCCCACCAGCATGCACCAGCAGTATCAGCGTCTTTCTACCAGTACTCCCAAGCTCCCTCCCACCGACACCTATACCTGAGCCTGCCATCTTAACAGGCAAATTTTCAAGTTCGGTGATTGCAATTTGGACCTCATGTTTCATTGTTGTTGAATCTGTGGTTAGATATATAGCTACAACTCCCCCACATTACCAAAATACCTGAGACCCCAATTCCTGCTTCCCCATTACTTCCCTTTTTCTTCCTTCCCCCTTCAATTTCTTTCCACCTATGTCTTCATCATCTCCCTATATTCTGGGTCAAGGGTGAAGTAGGTTAGAAGTCAGCAATCACCATGGTTCAATCCCCAGAACCCCATATAGTCCCCAAGTACAGCCCTAAGTATGCACAAGAATAAGCCCTCAGCATAGCCATGTTAGCCCCAAAACAAGCAAAGTAAATAAATGAATCTGGACAAGAGAAATAGGAAAGTGAAGAGGTAAAGGATATGGGCCACGAGAATATCAACCACACTTTAATCCTCAGAGACATCTAAAACTCAACCCTCTAGGGTCAGGGCATCTTCTGTACCTTGGGATTATCAATAATTGGGCTGACCATAAGATCCGAATCTGTGTAGATAAGCTCTTTCATCTGGGACTCCAGGTCCTGCTGAGTCAGGCGACCACTTGCAATCTGAAATGAGAACAAAACTTGACCTTGTTTCAATGAATAACAATAGACACTAAATGAAATTATGTCCAGTGGTGTCATGGTATCAGGGAGGTAGATCAGCAGTAGAATACTTGCTTTGCACATATGAAGCCCTAAGTTCAATTCCCAACACTGCAGAAAGAAAGGGGAGAGGAAAAATAATTCTCATAACTGCTCAAGAGAATACAGATGTAATTAAGAAAATTCTCTCTAATAAAACAAATATACAATGCCTTCAGGGGAAAACTGAATGAAGAGGATGGTGTCCCAGGTAAAGCAGCAGGAATGAAACTTCAACAAATTAAAGGATTTGATCCCTGGCACAACAAAGAATTTTTAAAAAGGAAGGAAGAATTTAAAACAGAGAGAGAGAATATCAAGGTTGGTCTGATGGTGTACAAAAGCTGCAACCCTGCTTCACTGCTAGTGAACATGGTAAGTGGTAAACCTATCTGCTTTGGTAAATAGTTTGACAGTTCTATATACATGGAGTTATTATTTGGTTCAGCAATTTCATTCATGCAAATATTACAAGAAACTAAAAATTTCATGCAAAAACAGAAATATTCTTAGTCACATAATTCTTAATATCCAAAAGATAGAAATAACTCAAATGTCCTTCAACCGATATATGGAAAAACAAATACATAATGCAGTCCATATGCATGAATACAGCTTGCAATAAAAAAATAGAGTAATAATAAATGCTACTATTTGGATAAATATTAAAACATAAACTACAGAAAAAATATGAACTTCAGAAGAGATAACTCAATTGGCTGGAATGTATGCTTTGCATAATACACAGGTTCAATTTCAGCACTGTATGGTCCCCTGAGTAAAAACAAAGAAGAATCTTAAACATATAAACAAAAATTACCTAAAGGACTGAGGAGACAATATAATGGGTTGGAAGCTTGCCTTGCACTCAGCTGACACGAGTTCAACTCCTAGTATCCCATATGAACCCTAAACACTGCCAAGAGTAATTCCTGAGGAAGGAAGAAACAGAAGGAGAAAGGGAGAAAAAGAGAGGAAGGAAGGAAGGAAGGAAGGAAGGAAGGAAGGAAGGAAGGAAGGAAGGAAGGAAGGAAGGAAGGAAGGAAGGAAGGAAGGAAGGGAGGGAGGGAGGGAGGGAGGGAGGGAGGGAGGGAGGGAGGGAGGGAGGGGGGGGGGAGGGAGGGAGGGAGGAGGGAGGGAGGGAGGGAGGGAGGAGGGAGGGAGGGAAGGAGGGAGGGAGGGAGGGAGGGGAGGGAGGGAGGGAGGGAGGGAGGGAGGGGGAGGGAAAGAAAGAGAAAGAATCAAAGACCTAAGTATTAGATATGGTGGTGGTGTTAGGAAAGCAGGCACTTCTTTCCACATTTCTGATGAGAGAACAATTGTCCATTTTTATCAAAATGACATGCAGACTCTGCCCACACCCACCATTTCTCAGGAAAAAAATGATTCAGCTCCTCTACCAAACTCTAAAAGAAAGTAAGAAAGAAAAGAAAAGAATAGAGAAAAAAACAGAAAAAGGGAAGGAAGGAAGGAAGGAAGGAAGGAAGGAAGGAAGGAAGGAAGGAAGGAAGGAAGGAAGGAAGGAAGGAAGGAAGGAAGGAAGGAAGGAAGGAAGGAAGGAAGGAAGGAAGGAAGGAAGGAAGGAAGGAAGGAAGGAAGGAAGGAAGGAAGGAGTGGGCCAGAGAGATAGCACAGTGGTAGGGCAGGAACCCGGTTCAATTCCCAGCATCCCATATGGTCCCTCAGCCTGCCAGGGGCGATTTCTGAGTGCAGAGCAAGGAATAACTCCTGAGCACTGCTGGGTGTGGCCCAAACCCCAATCAATCAATAAATAAATTAATTTAAAAAAAAACATAGTTTTAAAAGAGAGAGAGAAAGATAAAGAGGGGAAGGGGAAGGAAGAGAGGGAAGGGAAGAGAAAAGAACTTCTGAACACCGCTGTGTATGACTGAAAAATAAAAATAAAAAACAGTCCACAAAGTATCATATATTATATTATTTCATTAATATAAAATGCCCAGAATTGGCAAAATTTGGGGCCAGAGCAATATTATAGTGGGTAGGGCACTTGCACACAGCCAACGAGGGTTTGATCCCCAGCACCTCATATAGTCCTCCAAGCCTGCTAAGACTAATTCCTGAGTACAGAGCCAGGAATAAGCCACGAACACAGCAAGGTGTGTTCCCCACAGAAAAGAGGGAAATTTAGAGAGCAATTGCTGATAGCAAGAGGGATGAGCAGTTAGATGAAAACTGAATTCTGGTGACTAGTGCTGCCATCTCTGTGCGATGATGAGAGTGGTTGAATACTGCTTACAATAATGGCTGCAAAACTCTGTGAATAATCTAGAAACCCTTGAATTGTATACTTCAAAGTAAATATGATGGGCTGTTCAATATACACACATACATATATATATATATGCTGCTGTGATAATACTTATATGTATGTATAGAACTCTCTCATGATTGCTTATTAGAAAAGAAAAACAAGGAAGATTAATTAATTATGATAACGGTATAGAGGGTTCTCAGTAAACTCAAAATTGTACTACCATATGACCCGGCAATCCCTCTTTTGGGTATCTATTCCCAAAACAGAAAAACATTCATTCAAAAGGATGTGCACACACTACTATTCATTGCAGCACTCAGTACAGAAATCAACCTAGATGTCCAACAACAGACGAGTAGAGATAATGAAGGTATAGTACCTCTATACAATGGAATACTTCGCTCTCTTGAACTGGAGGGTAGCTCTAGCCGCATGGGGTTTGGGGAGACCCCATGTGGAAGGCCTTCTCTCTAACTTGGGTGTGCTGGGAGCCTTGTTCCCAGCCTTCCCCTCTTCTGTCCCCATCCTCCAGGCCTTCTGGGGTGGCAGCCCAGGCGGCCAGACAAGGTGGGTGTCAGGGGGTCCCTCCTGGATGGGGTCCCAAGCTTTCCCCGCTCTTCCCCCAGCTCTAGGGTGGGAAGGGCAGAGGGTGTAGGGTGTGCAGATCCTGGCTTCCGGCTCTCTCCATCCTCTCTTGAGCTGGAGGCTAGTTCTAGCAGCATGGGGTTTGGGGAGACCCCATGTGGAAGGCCTTCTCCCTAACTTGGGTGCGC
Organism: Suncus etruscus; assembly: GCF_024139225.1. Classification (NCBI taxonomy): domain Eukaryota; kingdom Metazoa; phylum Chordata; class Mammalia; order Eulipotyphla; family Soricidae; genus Suncus; species Suncus etruscus. The sequence continues at coordinate 53,931,047 of NC_064857.1, forward strand.
TGGGAACTTTGATAGGCCCCCAGCCTTCCCCTCTTCTGCCCCCGGCCTCCAGGCCTTCTGGGGTGGCAGCCCAGGAGGCCAGAAATGGTGAGTCTTAATTTGGGGTGTGCTGAGATTTGCTCAGTTGCGCTGTTTGTCACTGGCAATTTCTGACTAGTCCACATATGGAAAACCGTGTGGGCACTGCATGTATTAAGAGTATTCCTTATCTTTATGTTATGTTTTGCATATCCAGAATGTCCATTATGTATTCTGCCCTTTCCCACACCCCTACAAAGCTTATTTTTACTCCTTAACTTTCTCACCCCCACCAAATATCACTAATCCACATTACTCTTTTTAACTTTAATAATGCACAATCCTAATCACAGACCAAAGCCGTGCATTGTGTGTGACAACCCCAAACTGTTTCAAAAGACATAAAATGGACATGTATTTCTTTAAAATATTTTATGTTTTTTCTCTGACAGCTATAAGTCTTACTAAATATTCTCTTATACAGTGACAATTCTAACCACTTTTTATCTTCTCTTTTTGAGCTGTTCAACAAGGAATTTTGGTGAAAGAGTCCCCAGTTTAATGCTTATGATTGAACCATATCATGGGAATCGTTGGACTTGTTCTTATGTCCCCCATATGAGCCAATAAAGCCACGTGGCATGGCTCCTTTTTGGCATAGGCACATTAAAATGAGAAAATAATATATATACGAATAAGATCCTATCTAATAGAGATTGGAATACACTAATCTTGTAGTGCAAAGGGACCTTACACCCTGAACATTGACATAATGACCTGGCACAGGCCTCAGAAGAAAGGGCATTTTCCATTCACCCCTGAACCAGGGAAGCCATCCACAAAACATCCAGGTTTGTCTATAACATCACCTGGAAGCAATCCTCTACCACGGAAGACCCTACCACTGCTCAGACATCGACCTGCTCAAAAGAGACTTCCCTTAACACTGAGAAGACTTAACAACAACGACCTGCTTACAGGACAGGGCTTCCTGCATTGCCCTTTAATGGTGAGGTGAAACGAGAGGTCGCTCCACATCCTGACTTCAATGTAGGATATGCAGATTCCAGGATATTTAATACAGAAACATGATACCAACAACAGAGACTGTGTGAAAAGTGTGTTGGCACTACAGACAATGTCTTGGATTGGACGATCTAGCTTGCCTGGAGCCTAGAGTTGGTCTTATGCCAGGAAACTTCAGGGGTTGGGTCTCTTTGTATTTAGGCCAAGGTTATTCCTTTCCATGCCTCTCATATTTTGGTGGGCCTATACAAACAACAATTGCCACTCTAACACCGTTTTTACTGTCCTCCTTTGACTCTAATCCTTAAAAAAAAACCCACTTAAAATTTGAGGTTAACTTAAGCTAATATGCATGTACATGGAAATGTAAAAAATACTATGCCTCTAATGTTTAAGGAGTTACATAAGCTTTATGGCTTTAGATTACCTTGTGTGTTGTTAAGAAATATTATAATGTGTTACAATCTGGGGACTTGAGGGACAAAGTAATTGTACATGGATTTTGTTTTATTTTAATGTTCTTTGGCTGAAAGTTCAAAGTTAAGATATCAGCAAGGGGACTTCTTCTGAGAATTATGTTATGGGTGATTGTCCTTCCACTGTAACTTTACCGTGTCCTCTTTCTTTGCATCTTTGTTCTCATAATTAAAAAAATAATAATAATAAATAAATAAATAAAAACAATGGAATACTTCATAGCTGTAAGGCATGATGTAATCATGAAATTTGCAGCAACATCGATGGAACACAGCAGGATATTATGTTAAATGAAGTAAACCAGAATAAGGATAAATATAGAATATCATTTATTTAGTATTAAGAATAAATGCATGAAGCAACAAAATGTTGTAAATGGTAGTTGTCTCGAACACCCTTGGCCCTAGGGTATGGCATGGAGAAAGAAATTGAGTGGAGGAGGAGAAACACAAATATGAATGGATGGGGCCCAGGGGCCAAGCAGTCTCAGGTTCATTAATGGATATTTAAAAAAAAGGACAAAACTTGGGGCCAGAAAGAGAGCACAGCAGTAGGGTGTTTGCTTTGCATGCAGCCAATCCAGGACAGATAGTGGTTCGACTGTCGGCATCCCATATGGGCCCCCAAGCCTGACAGGAGCAATTCTGGAGTACAGAGCCAGGAGTAACACCTGAGAGCCACCAGGTATGACCAAAAAAAAAAAAAAAAAATAGGACAAAACTAAATATCCAAGCCAAAATCAACAACAATTGACACAAGAGACCCAAACTCTAACAAGCTAAACTTTAAATGGGCCTGTTAAACTGGCAAGCTGGGGGACAAAGGGTGACGGGTATGGGATATACTCTGGGAACATTGGTGAAGGGAAGCCTACACTGGTGGTGGGATTGGCTCTGATTCATTATATGTCTGAAATCCAACTATGAAGGACTTTGTAAATCACAAAGGTCTCAATAAAAAATTTTTAAAAAATAAAATAAAAAGACACAGAAAGTAGACACAGAAGAAAGACAAAACTATAAATTTTATAATTAAAGTGTTTAGAGATCAACTTGTAAAAAATAAAAAATACCCTTCTTCCATCTCTACCCACCTTGGTAGGAGAAGTCTTCTGGGGTGAATTCTGAGTCAGGTCCTCACCAATTATGGCCACAGACGTGCTAGTTCTTGGAGTAGGACGAGAACTGAAAGATAAACGCCAGGTACCATCAATTAGACACTGGAAACTGCACCTTTTTTCCTACACTCTGTGGAAAAACACATCTATCACCAAAAAAAAAAAAAAAAAAGATACAATATGACAATCCCATATGCTCTCATTCCATCAAAGTTTAAACTCTAATTTGTGTTTGTGATACTATTATCTTTCCAATGGTTTTAAAGTAATTATCTAATTTATTTATTAAAGTTTCAATGCCATACACAGAATTATCATTTTAAACTAGAAATCGTAATTATCCTCTATCCACTAGTATCTGCAACAGCAACATAATAAAACATATCATGAACATCATAAGAGTGGGAAATATTTACATTTTATCTCAGAAAATGGTTTAAATGATTGGCAATATTGACCCTACATGCTTTTTTTTTTTTTTTTTTTTTGGTGTTTAGATCACATCCAGCTGCGCTCAGGGGTTACTCCTGGCTCTACGCTTAGAAATCACTCCTGGCAAGCTAGGGGGACCATATGGGATGCCAAGATTTGAACCACCATTCTTCTGCATCCAAGGCTAATGCCCTACTTGCATGCTATCTCTCCAGCCCCTGAACCTACATATTTTTGAAGTCTCTGGCTCTTCCCCTACCCTTGTGATTGGTTCTGTCACAATGACAGGGGTCGAGTACAGTCACTTGGCTATGGTGCTTGTACATTCTTTTCATGCTCATCCTTGTCTGTGGCGTACTGGTCACAGCACCCTTTTATAATGGTGCCAGGGTCCTGAACAGCAGAGCCATTTGGAATGCATTCACACATGCGGCAGCACTGTACTCCAACCTGCAGCAGCATACTTAGATGGCAGGTGCTTTGGCTGCTAATCTATTACTAAGCCCAGTCTGTTTCTATTTTCCTTCCTTACTGAGGTTTTATGACAGTATTGATATGAATGTTGTAGGCTTTCACTGTTACTATGATCAACATCCAAGTGGTGGGCATCCCATATGGTCAGAGTGTCATCATCCCATCAGAGTATCAACATCCTTCCACCACTGTCCAAAAGTCCTTTCTTCAGCATCTGTTTCTACTGAGTCCTGCAGCTCCCCTATACTGTATGTGATTTCCATCTATGGGCCACTCACACACACTCATCTGTGGACATAGGTCACTGACTCAGAGGCCTGTTTTGGATTTTAATAGATCACCCTAATCAGATCTTGGGGCCTTTAAAAAAATACCTTCAAATTTTTAAATACCCTAATTCTCACCTTTCTCCCTGGTCAGTTTACTCTATCACTAAACAAATTCTACTTTAGCTCACAAATGATGCTGGAGTTTAAAAACAGTAAATTTTGAGGGTTAGGAGATCATTCAAAGGATTAAACACATGACTTGCTCAGGGCTTAATCATCAGTAGTACCACACGGTTCCCCAAATATCACCAAGTATGGCACCAAAATAAAAAGTAATTGTTTATTCTATTTTTATATATGTATGAATCAATATATATATATATGAATCAATATATATATGAGTCCAACCCCAGTTCAGTCTACAGCACCACATGGTCCTCTATAACAACCAGGTGCAGATCTGGGGGCTCTCAGTCACTGCTAGGGTGAATCAGATCTTCTCTGGCACCACAGGGCCTAAGCAGCACCACATCCTTAGGCCCTTGCTACCAGCCCAGTTGGCCAGAGGTCTAAGGAGACAAAGAATCATCAGAAGGAGCCTCAGATCTCTTAAGCATCACCTAAGAGACATTCCCTTCCCAACCTCCAAAAGGAGAAAAACTGAATTTAAAATGTCTTAGGAAGCCAGAAAGATAGCACAGCAAGTAGGGCACTTGCCTTGCATGTGACAGACCCAGATTCAATTTCCATTGTCCCCTATGGTCCCCCAGACACATCAAGAGTGATCCCTGAGCACAGAGTCAGGAGTAAGTCCCAAGCACAACGAAGAAGAAGAAGAAGAAGAAGAAGAAGAAGAAGAAGAAGAAGAAGAAGAAGAAGAAGAAGAAGAAGAAGAAGAAGAAGAAGAAGAAGAAGAAGAAGAAGAAGAAGAAGAAGAAGAAGAAGAAGAAGTAGTAGTAGTAGTAGTAGTAGTAGTAGTAGTAGTAGTAGTAGTAAATGTCTTAGATGCATATAAACTAATTTAATATTCTTTACATTTTAATATGGATTTTAAAAATTAGAAAAATTCAGGTCACAACAACACCGTGCCAATAAAAATAATATATGAGATTAAAACTACAAATAGGATATAACACTTACTTCTTACATATTATAGAATTAAGGCAGGTAAGTTGGCTCACACCCAGCAGCATTGCTCAAAGCTTACTATGACTCTGAGATTAGGAAAAACAGCTGAAGGTACAAAGGAAACCATATATAGCATCTGGGATAAAAGGGGGTTGGTTAAGCTACATGCCAGATAAAAACTTTAACCTACCTACTATCTTTCCAGTCTGGTAAAGAGAGAGTTCTTAAATATTGATCTAGTCATGTTAATATCCTATTCTAATTTCTTTACTCTTTCAATAAATGCAAACATGTTTTAAGTCTCACATACAAAAATTACTTTTTAAAAACATAATCTGGAGGCTGGAGCGATTGCATAGCAGTAAGGCATTTGTCTTGCTCGTGGCCAACACAGGACAGTTGGTGATTCGAAATCCGGCATCCTGTATGGTCCCCTGAGCCTGCCAGTAGTGACTTCTGAGCACAGAGCCAGGAGTAACTCCTGAGTGCTACCAGGTATGACCCAAAAACCAAAATAATTAATTAATTAATTAATTAATTAATAAAACCATAATCTGGGACTTATAGAGTATTATTCTTTCACCATAGTGATCCTTTTAAGTTATTTACCCCTTTCCTTTATAAATTGCTGAAGCCACAAGGCACATTTTTGGGGGAACACAGAAGCTTTGGGTTCCAAAAAGGCACCTGTATGATAGCTCTACTCATCATCTTATTTCCTTGTTGTATTTGCAACTTCTAATAAAAAGAAATAAAGGGCAAATAAAAAATAAAAATAAAATAAGGGGCCAGGAAGTGGGAGACAAGAGAGCACAGGCCTCAAATTCTGAAACCCGAGGTTCAATCCCTGCTATTGCAAACTCAAAAAATAGACAAGGTAGAATAGTTCTTTCCTCTAAGGTGGCACTGTAATATAGAAACTGATGACTTTCAGCTTTTTAAGCCCAATTCTATCTACAGTGAAAAATAAGGCATAGAGGTTTTCTTTGATTTGTTTGCCCCCTTCAGTTCCCTCTATTACTGCTATGAAGGCTGGGGTTGCACACACCTGGTGGTGGTGCTCACACATCTTTGTATAGCGCTCGAATACACATGCCTGATATGTGGGGAACAAAAAAAGTGGAACACACACCATTTTTTGTTGGTGTACAACCAGCATTCAACCATTGAACAGCCTATCTCAGGTGTAAGATGCAGGATTACCTACACTGCACACATTCCAAGGCTCCAAATGAAAAGGCTTTAATCCTGAGTTTGAAAGAGGGAGACATATGGTAGACTCTGCTTTCTTACATTGTTGTTGTTGTTGTTGTTCTTTGTTATTGTGGCTCACAGGACTGGCTACTGTCCTCACATCTTAGCTGTGATGTTCTTGGAGGCTCAGGAGGTTATAGTGCTCACACTCTCTGCCACAGTGCTCACTGAGGTTCATGTTCATGTTCCTTTAGTGATGGTGTTTGGACACATTCTCAGTCTGGGTCAGTCTGAGTCACACACTCTAGCTGCAATGTTCATTGGGAGTGTGAGGATGCTCATGCTCATGCTCAGCAGAGATCACACTTCCTGGTCCTGGTGCCCACACTTCTCTTTAGTTTCAGTGCTCACCACTCACTCGAGTGCCAGAGTTTATGAACAGCAGAGAGGTTAGGTTCAAACAGCAGGTTGGACACCAGAAACTTAAAAATATGACCATATGCATGCAAAGGCAATGTTCTAGCAAGGCCACTGGTACTATTCCTCTGGGGCTTCAAGGATTTTTTAAATACACACAAAAATATACATTGCACTTGTCCAGCAATCACTGAACAATGACATTATCACTGTCCAGATAATCAATCTACAAATGAAAATAAATTCACTTTCCTAGATTTTAGCTCTATGAAAAAGAGTATTTACCTTACACGTAGCCAACCTGGTTTCCATCCCCAGCATCCCATATGATTCCCCATCCCCACCAGGAGTGATCTGAGCACAAATCTCCTGAGCACAGAGCCAGGAGTAACTCCAAAGCATTGCTGGGTGTGGCCCTAAAAACAAAAAAAAGAACACTAAACTCTCATTTGCTTGAAGTACTTAATTAAACTTTTTCTTTTACCTACCTGAGAAGAAACATAGACTCATTCAATGGGCCTCCAAGAGTATTCTTAGGTCGTAACTCTGATGGGTTTTCTGTGCAAGAGAGTAAAATATTATCCATCAGAAGCCAACAATGTCAGGAGCTGAAGCTACAACAGACAGGTAGGTACATACCAGCACTGTTAGAGCAGCCTTCCCTCATACAGACCTGATCCCCCAGGTGCTTACCTAGTCGAAAGGAGTGGCTGGGCTGCTGAGTGCTCTTCCCTTTGGCTTGTCCATTCTGAGGGTTTTTCAAAACTTCCTTGGAATCTTGGGGTCCAGCAGAGTCCATCACCTTAGAACTGTTCAATAAGAAAAAGTCCACACAATTCAACTTGCTCTGGAGCTCCTTTTGTCTTTGAACATCAAGAAGATGAAAAAGATAACTATATTGAACAAAGACCTTGGCAAAGTCATAGAATTAGAAAAGCAAATGTTTTTCAGTGAGGAACTAAAATGAGAACTTAGATTGTTGAGAAGTCTATCAACCTTAGCCTGAAAATAAAATAATGTAAATGGAGGGTTCAGGAAGAGTGCTGACCTTGTATGCAACTGACCCAAGCTCAATTTCCAACACAGGGATGGCCCCCTGAGCACTTCCAGGAATGACCACAAAATACAGAGCTAGGAATAAGTCCTGGAAACTGCAGGTGTTACCCAAAAATTCCAAATAAATGAGTAAATAAATAATGGCAAATGAAGGCCACATTAACTCAAAGAACTCAAAGGGCCAGTTAACCCATAAGAAGCTCCCTTTGACATTTTTTCTAGACTGATGTCCAAGGTCAAAAGCCTTTCTCTTCTCTTTTCTCTCTTCTCCTCTCCCCTCTTCTCCCCTCCACTCCCCTCTCCTCCTCTCCCCTCCCCTGTCCTCCCCTCCCTCTCTCTCCCTATCTCTCTCTTTCCCTCTCCCTCCCTTCATCCCTCCCCACACTGACATCTTGGATCACATGGGACTAGTAAACAAGAGGAAAGTCTGCCGTGACATTTATTGCCTTAGTGTGTCCTCTTCCTCTGTCCCCTCTAAGTCTTTCTATTCTCATCCTTTAACCAGAATCAGTAAGATAGAAACCTGGTTTCTAATTTGAGGAAGGACTTGTTCAGTCAAAAAGAGTGAGGAGTTGGTGGCTTTGTAGCTACCTACCCACTTTTCCATCAAGATGAATATTGAAACCTGTCACATGGCCTTATATATCATAAGATTTTTCTCCTTTCTGTTCTCAGTGACTCCGTGAGTTTTCATATACTAAGTCAACCTTGTGTTCACACAATAATCCCTACTTATAGTATAATGCTGCAGGTAGGTGGGAAAGGTGAGTTCAAGGGACTCACTAAAAACCCCAACCTGATAACAGTCATTTCACATTCTTCCCACTTTATGAGGCAGAAGCATTGGAGGTTATACCACTATTGAAATTTCTTTCTTTTTTGTTGTTGTTTTTTGCTGAGGGTTCACTCTGGGTTCAGTACTCAGAAATCACTCTGGGAGGTACTTGGAATACCATCTGTATTTTGGGAATTAAGCCCATGTTGTCTATGTGCAAAGCAAGTAACCTACCTGATGTACTATCTCTGGCCCTAGGTTTCTTTTCAGAAACAACACATGTCAATTTTGGTCACATTTTATTATCCAAACCAAGTCACATAGCATATCTTATAAGGGAAATAAAAGATCAGAGAGATATCTCAAAGGTCTGGAGCACATTCTTCTCTTGCCAGAGGCCCAAATTCCATCTCTAAAGCTATATGGTGTCCCAGGCAATGCTAGGAGCAGCCCCTAAGCAATGAGCTGGGAGGTATGGTCCAAAAACACCAAAGTGGAGAGACAAGATTCAATCACGTGTTTACCAGGTGAGAGCCTGTTATCCTGGGTAAAAGAGATCAGTAACAAAACTCAATCACATACTGGGAAATAGCAGTCAGGAAATAAACAAAATTGGATCAAAATAACATCCGACTAGGGCCAGGGAAGTGGGTCTACGGTAACACAGATGCCTTGAATGTCTGAGGCACCTGGATTTGACACCAGCACCAAAACAATTAGTTGTGACTAAATTCTGTACGAATCTTTTAGGGACCCAGTTGAGATAGTACAAAGGGTATAGCTCTTTCCTTGCACATGACTAACCAGGATTTGATTCCTTTCATCCATCTGGCCCTTCAAACCCACTAGGAATGATCTATAAACCCTGCCATGTGTGGCCCAAAAGCCAAGTCAAAATAAAAAGAATCTCTTAAACAAATGTATCATTTTTCCTCTGATGAAAACACAGGTCTCAATGCTACATTATGAGACGATTAAGTGGGTATGGGGTTTGACAGCTCAGCGTCACAGACAAGGGAAAACTGATATTACCCGACACTGGACTCTGTGGAACTGCAGGCCTGAGCTTTTCTAGTAAAGGCATCCTTCCAAAACGAATGCTTCAGGAGGCCGGTCCAAGTTAATCTTCATAAAACATAAATGTGAAAGTGATATTTTAACATGATGCGCTACGGAGAATTCCCAGGATAGGACCCAATTACACATATCAGATTTTATAACTTAGAAAGAGCCCTATATAAACGCACCCATGGGATTGTTTTATACTTTACTCTTTGATTTAAGTTATGCAATTAACCTCTCAGACAGCACCATCAAGAGCCAGAAGCCAGAAGCCTCTGATTTATTGGTACCAAATAAAAGAATCTGACAACTAAGTATAACAGATTTCAGGATTCACATTACATGGAGACTGATGGAAACATTTTTTGGTTCTCAAAGCACTCTGAATAAAACTAAAATTGTAAAGTAAATATTTTGATAATAATCCATTTATAATTTCTCATGTGTTAAGTCCCAAGAGAGACTACATCATCTAGGAATCCTACTGCTTTTATAATACATTTCAGTTTTGGAACTTCACTGTTAAAATTTAATTTGAGGGATTGAGGGTTGTTAGGACAGCAGATAAAGCACTTGGCTTGCACAAAATCAACTGTGATTTAATACCTGGTATCTCATATAACCCTTACCCCCGAGATCTCCCACCAGGAGAGATCTCTGAACTCAGAGCCTAGAGAAAACCCTGATCACTAACAAGTGTGAACAAAAACAAAACATAAGTAAATTTTCATTCAGAAGGAATGAAATGACTCAAAAAGCACATATTTGGCATACAGGAACCTCAGGTTTAATTCCTGGCAGCACATAATCCCCCAGAATCACTGTGTACCGTTAGGAGCAGGCTCTGAACTCATTAAGTGTGACCAAAATCAAAGCAAAGAAAAAAATCTAATTCAGGAATCATCAAGAATATCAAATTTGTGGGGCTGGAGAGATAATCCAGAGAGTAGGGTGCTTGCCTTGCACCAGGCTAACCCAGGTTCAATCCCTAGCACCAATACACTGCACCTGGAACATAGTAGGTATAAGCCCTAAGCATCACTGGATGTGGCCCACACACAAACCAAAACAAAAACAAAAACACAAATATCAACTTTGTGCCAACAGACAGTCACAATTCTATTTAGGAGTTAAATGTTGTCTCACTAGTTCATCCACATTAAAATGACTGTAGGTTGGATCTATGATCCAGACTTAATTTCAATGCATCACATTTTGGAACCAAAGTGATAATATAGTGGATAAGATAATTGCGGGGATGGGTACTTGCCTAGTACGCTGTTAATGCAGGCTGCAGGCTTGATCCCTGGCATCATATATGACCCGCCGCCCCCCCCCCACCCCCGTCCATCCAAAAGTGATCACTGAGTAAAGGCCAAGAGTAATCCCTGAGCATTTCCAGGTGTAGTACAAAAACCACACAAAAGAGAAAAAGTGCATCAAAGCATTTTATATTTGATCAAGACTACGCATATTGCTATGATGCACGGCCTGTTCAGCTATCCCTCCAGCCCAGAAAATGGACTTATTTTGAAGAGGAAGTTCTCAAGTAGTGCTCAGGCTACTGGACCAGCATTAGTTCAATGCAAGGGTTGTGATGCTGCTCAGACCTTGTGGTGCCTTGAGGGACCTCTAGGGCTGCACTGGCCATGATGAGGAGACCTTGTGGTGCTGCCAACTGAATCTAGATTAGCGCATGCTATGCATGCACCTAACTGTTGTACTATCTCCCAGGAACACATTCTTATCAATGATCTTAAAAATAAAAACAATTCAACAATTATTTGTATATAAGAACAGTAATTTAGTAGAAGTACGTGAAAGAAAAAAACGTTTCAGTAGTCATTCATATTACCTAACATACCATCAAGGGGTTAGAGAGATAGTAAAGTTATAAGACCTTCCAAGCAGCTGATTCTGTTCAACCCCCAGTACTAAATTTGATCTTTGAGCATCATCAGGAGTGATCCCTGAGCACAGCAGTAAGTTCTGAGCAGTGCCAGGTGCAGACCAACCACCAGCCTCACTCAAAAATAAAAAATATGTATATGTATATATACAAATACACATGTATATCTCATTCATACTTACCTTTTCTGAGGATCTTTTTGAAGTAAACCATTAAGCAAATCAATAAAATCTGGAGAAGCTTTAGGGAAAGAAGAATCTACAGATAATAAATTCCCAAAAAGAAAAAGAGAAGAAAAAGTAGTGAGTAGATGATTAGATATTCTCCAACAATGCTAAATATATTATATTAAGTATGCTAATTAACTGCATTTATAATTTTAAAAATGCTACCTTTTGGAATGGGTGGCAGAGGATTGTTGTAATAGATCTTTTCAAGTAAATCAGAAATGCTTTCTGAGATGAATGGTGGTTTTCCTGAAATTACATGAAAACTTGCAAAATTAAAAATTAGAATTACTATCACCAGAAATTTTTTTTTTTTTGGTTTTTCGGGCCACACCCGTTTGAAGCTCAGGGGTTATTCCTGGCTAAGCGCTCAGAAATTGCCCCTGGCTTGGGGGGACCATATGGGACGCAGGGGGATCAAACCGTGGTCCTTTCCTTGGCTAGCGCTTGCAAGGTAGACACCTTGCCTCTAGCGCCACCTCGCCGGCCCCATACTATCACCAGAAATTCTACACAAAATTCAACTATAGAAAGTTCAGGATTGGGGCCTGGTGTGAAAGTACATGCGTAAGGTGTTTGCATTTTATACAACAGACCTGAGTTCAATTCCTGACATCCCATATGGCCTCCCTAAATACCACCAGGAGTGAATCCTGAGTGCAAAGCCAAGGAGTAACATCTGACTGAGTACTACTAGGTATAGCCAAAAAAATAAAGGTCACGATAATGCAATTTATAGGGAAAAGAAACAGACAGCAATGACTATTGCTAGTATATACCAGGAATGCTGCCTACTAATTTTTATACTTCTTTAAATTTTATGTTCTTACAAATATGCAACTTTACATATGTACAATTACCATGATTCAAGAACTACCAGCATCAGTGAGCACAACTGAATAATTCAGTCACAGAAAACTTTCTATTCATAGGACCAAAAAAAAAGAACAACTAGCTAAACACAGGCTTTGAATGCAGGAAGCACTTGTTCAGTCCCCAGTACCACATAGTTATAACCCAGCACCCTTGGGAATGACTATCTAGGTACAGAGCCATGAGTAAAACCCGAGGTATGGCAAACTGAATAAAACAGCCATAAGTGGTCCAAAGTCAAAATTATAAACAATAATAATCATTCTAATATAAAGCATAATTTTTGCTTGTTTGTCTTTGGGTCACACCTGGCAATGCTCAAGGGTTACTCCTGGCTCTATGCTCAGAAATCGTCCCTGGCAAGCTTAGGGTACCATATGGGATGCCAGGATTCGAACCACTTTTTGTCCTGGGTCAGCCTCGTGCAAGGAAAACACCCTACCACTGTGCTATCTCTCTGGCCCCTATAAAGCATAGTTTTAATATTCAAGCACATTGAAGTATTCTAGATGATTTTATTATACCAAAATTTATTATGAATCTGCATATACCTAGACACAGGTAATAAAACCCAAACTAGATGTATTTCTTAGATTATATTTAGTAAATTAATATAAAACATAATTATTTATGGGACTGGAGTGATAGCACAGCAGTAGGGTATTTGCCTTGTACACTGCCAATCCAGGATGAACCAGGGTTCAAGCACTGGCATCCTATATGGTCCTCCGAGCCTACCGGGAGTAATTTCTGAGCACAAAGCCAAAAGTAATCCTGAGCACTGCGGGTGTGGCCCCAAAAAACAAACAAATAAACAAAAAGTAATGATTTATAATTACATATACATTTAGGGAACAGAGTTCCACATCTTGCAGAAAAAAATATTTGCCAATTATAGATTTGAAACCTCATGTGTGTGCAGCTGTAACTTAAAACCGAACCAGAAAGTAGTCACCTGAGAACATTTCATAAAGCAGACAGCCCAAAGACCAGAGGTCGCTGGTGGTGGTGAAGTCAGTGCCCCTCAGAACCTCTGGTGCTGTATAGATAAGGGAACCTAAGATAAAGCAAAGAACAGCAGTGTTAGGCCAAACTCATAGAGGGAGACCCAGTAGCAAGAGTGATAGAAAAGAAACCTAGACAGTAACATGACTTCATATAGAGTTCACTTTAAAATTTTTTTTCATTTTTAAGGTTTTATTTTGGAGGATAAGAATATAAACAGAGAGCTGAGACAGTATAGTAGTTGTGGTGTATGCCTCGTACATGCCTAACCTAGATTTGATTTCTAGCACCACAAGCATCTTTGAGTGCTGAGGGTGTCCTTGATTCCCACATCTCTGTTCCCTGGGACCAAGCAACATCACACCTTCAGGCTTTTGTGCTAAAAAATGGTCCAATTGGATGAGATTTACAATTGGAACCCAAACTTCCTTGGGACTGCTTGGGAGGCCCAAAATATACAAAAATATATTCAGATGTATATAAACAAATATTAAAAACAAAATGTATAGCACATTTAAAGATATCTTTTACTAATTAACAATTAAAACAGAGGGGCTAGAGTGATAGTGCAGCAGCATGGCGTTTGCCTGGCACAAGACCAATCTAAGACGGACCTTGGTTCGATACCCAGGCATCCCATATGGTTCCCCAAGCTAGAAGCGATTTCTAAGTGCAAAGCCAGGAGTAACCCGAGTGTCACAGGGTGTGGCCCAAAAAGCAAAAAAAAAAAAAAAAATTAAAATGGGGGAACAAAGAGATAGTACAGCAGTAGGGTATTTGCCTTGCACGTAGCTAATCCAGGACAGACAGTGGTTCAAATCCCAACATCCCATATGGTCCCTTGAGCCTGCTAGGAGCGATTTCTGAATACAGAGCCAGGAGTAACCCCTGAGTGCCACCAGGTGTAACCCAAAAACAAAAACAAAAATAATAAAACAGAGCTGGAGAGGTATATTAGGCAGGATCTTGCTTGCTTGTAACTGGCCAGTATGATCCCTGAGTAAACAGCCAAGAATAAGGTCTAAGAATCACCAAGTGTAATCCAAAAAAACAAAAACAATCAACTTAAACAATCAAAGAAACTTTGACTCTCCTACTTGAATTGAGATGGGCAAGTGACAGCATCAACATATCCAAATTCCCATTGGTTATGTGAAAAGGGTTCATTCATGATTCAAAGTAGGGCCCAACCACAGCTGGAGAGTCCCAGTGGCTTACTTAGATCCCAGGATGACAGTCCATTCTCCCCCATCATCAAAATAAGGACAAATGGCACTTCAGCTCCTAAACAGCACCTGATCACATCTGGCCAGCTCTGCAATGCCTCCTAAAGCTACGGAAGAGCACCCTAGACCACAGACATCACACAGTCTAGTCTGACTTAAAAAAACTCAATCTGTGGCTAGAAAGCTTCATTACTTATGGAGGATAAAAACTGGAACTTAGAGAGGTTCCACAATCATCTCCAGGAATGAATCCCTGAGCACAATCAGGAGTAAGCCCTGAGGATTACCATATGGTGGTCAAAAAAAAATCGAAACATTTTACTAGGGGAGAGATGGCTTAATGGGCTGGAACACAAACTTTCCATGCAGGAGCCCTGGGATCAATCCCTGGGACCGCATGGTATCCCAGCACTGCCTTTAGATCCCAAAGTACTGATCCAGGAGTAGTCTCTCAGCTACTAGGTGTAATCCAAAAATGGAAAGAAAAAAACCCTGCATATTAAGTTCAATACCAGCTTTATAAATATTATAAAACTATTAGAGTCAATGAGATAGTAGAGGGATTAAAGTGCTTATCTTGAATTTGGCTGACTTCAGTTCAATCCCTGGCACTGCATATAGAACCCAAGCACCACCAAGGGTGATCTCTGAGCATGAAGCCAGGAATAAACTCTGAAAATAGTCAGGCATGGCCTTAAAACAAACAAGCAAACAAACAAAAACCTACCAAACTACTTTCTATTTAAGTATTCAATCCAATAAAAACTGCCATTAAAGGTTTCCTGCAGGTGAACAAGTCCAGGAAATAAAAGCAGCAGAAAAGGTACATTCCAAGAAGGAGGCACCAGGAGCGAAGATTGCAGAGACACACAACTATGTGCCATGCAAGTAATTGTGACCAAGAAAAGAATGTGAAAGGTGAGAACTTGGTTAGACTGGTTCACTAACAATTGGAAACCGGAAGATCAATCTATCTTCCCAGGAAACCCCTGTGAGGCCAACAAGAATATGCAGGTCAGATCTCAATACACACAGGACTACAGGGATGAGGGAGAAAGGAATAGTGGAAAACAATCTGCCTCTGCTGCTATGCAAGGTTACAGGGAATTCCAAACCACATCAAGCAGTGAGCATCTCCCAGAAATGGCCCTACCTTATACCCACCACTTTTGCCTACTACCCACAGGAGGAGCAAAAGAGTGGATTTCATTGGCCACAAGTCAGGAACCCAGATCAATTCTTCTCCCTGAAACTGAAAAATGCTGAGTAATATTCTCCTGGCTGACCTCAGAACAATGAGGCCATTGAGAACAAGATAAGTACTGACACTGATACTAAACTACAGGGTGGGGATGCTAAACCCAAAACTCAATGCATAAATGAACCTAGATTTCTAGATTCTCCTAATAGATCAACAATTAAGGGCCAGAACTAAACTCAGGGCTAGAGATATAGCTCAGTGGCAAAGTATGTACCTTGAGTATGCGAGACCTTAGATTTAATTCCATATATTATAAATCAAACACAGAACTGAGATCAGGTCAATATAGCCCTCCTCTCCTATCACTCCTCTTAAAAGTCTTCTTCATTCATTTGATTAACTTCCCAGTACCTGAAGTTTGGGACTCAGAACATAGTCTAGTCCCTTAACTTCCCCAGAGAGAAAACTGAAGGCTCAGAGAAGCTATATGGCATCATTCACAGTCTAGTTTTAGGTGGAAGGCAGGACTGGAATTCATTCATAACTACCAAAAGCCCTAACAGTGTCACCTTTTTTAGCCCAACCAGCTTTCCCCCCTCCATTTGTTCACCAGTATCTCACTCAGCACTAATGCTAACATACATCTTTATAGCTATTCACCATTCCAAATCAACCTAGTATCAGAGCCATCATACATACAGCCATGCAGTGATGTCAAAAGATAGTATTTATGTAGAGTGATTTGCTCATCACCACACTCAGACTATGAGCTCTCATGTGAGCTGCAAAGAAACAGAGGTGGTTTTACTTCTTAATTTTAGTTTTTCGCATTAGCGATATAAAGATGAGAAGGCAATAACATAGGTGATTCAAGATGATCACGGTTGATGGGCACAAGGGCACCCTCCAGTCTGGGCAGAAAAACCATACTCATCAAGGGGTCTTTTCTCAGCTAAAGCTTAGAAATAACAGCTTTTCTTCTAGAAACCAGCCTGTTGCTTCCCCTTCTTCTTACTAAAGAGAAATGATTCTATTGTGCATTCTTGAAACATACCACCTTCCTTAATTTCTATCATTTAATCACAAACTCTAGCTCAGCACTTATGTTCTCCTGACACAGTCCTTTTCACAGAATGCCAGTCATCCAAGGGATGACTACTGGAGATTTAAGATCTTTCAAAGTTTTCTTCCTGGGCGTAAAATCTGACCTCATGCCAGACTGAGCCTGAATGTTCCAGTCCCTTTGGTTATATTGATGAGTCCAGGATTAACTAACTGCCTATGTGCCAAGCCCTATCCCAGTTTTCTCATCGTCAGCCTCATGATTACCCAGCATACCAGTACCACTCTCTCTGAGGACCCTTCCTTTTATTGGTCCAAGATCTCTAAACTCCCTAGAGAACTTGAAAAGAGACTTTTACCACTTATTTCAAAAGTCCTAGTATAAAGACCAGACCAACAGCAGGTAGAGCAGGGGTCTTAAACTCAATTTACCTGGGGGCCACAGGAGGCAAAGTCGGGGTGAGGCAGGATCACATAAGGGATTTCACCAAAAAAAAAAAGTCCTCAAACGTCATTATTAACAGTTTGAATTATTTCTTCTGAACATGAATAGAACATTGAGTGAAGATCATGAACAGTTCTGAACATGGCATCTTTTGCCTATTCCTTGCTGCCAGAGACTTGACAGTGCTTCTTCTCACAAATCTGAACCACATTTGGCTTTATAGAAGAAGCAGTTGAGACCCTCAGTATGGCTTGAAGATGATCATCATTAAGTCTAGACCTGTACTTTGACTTATTGAAGTTCAATGTGGAGAATAACTTTTCACACAAATATGTGCTCCCAAAAAGGTACATGGTGCGCTTGAACATTCAGGAAAGCTCAGGGAAGCTGAGGGGCAATTCTCTCAAAAATTGCCCATGCATGTCTGCTTTTCCACTAATTTCCCTGAACTTGGCTTTGAGATCAGAGTTGCATTGCAGGTCAATGAGCTTCATTTGAAGTACAGGCGGGACATCTTGCACATCAAAGGAAAAGGGGTCCACAAAAATTTGGAAAGTGGCTCTGTGCTTTTTGAAATCTGCAAATCTCTGATCAAATTCCTTCTCTAGCTTAAAAATAGCATCAACATATTTCTCACCACTGAATGGTATGCCTGCATCCACAAGTTCCTTGCATGCTGGGAAATGGCAAAGGTTTGTCTGAGAGAGCTGGGATTTCCATAACACAAGTTTTGTGGAGAATGTTCTCACGTTGTCATAGGCAGCACTGATAAGCTGCCCAGGCCTTGTAACATCTTGTTTAGTACATTCAGCTTATGTGTGATGTCAACAAAAAAAAGCTAAGTCCATGAGCCATTTGTGATCACTCAACTCAGAAACAGCATTCCCATCCTTCTCCATGAAGGCTTTCACTTCTTCTCTCAACTCAAAAAATCTTTTCAGGACATTTCCCCTGCTGAGCCAATGTACCTTGGTGAAATAGAGCACATCTCCATATTCTGACTCCATTTCTTCTAAAAAAGCATTGAACCTCCTGTGCTTTAAGCCCCTGGATCTGATTTGGTTGATGCATTTCACAACAACAGACATCACATTGTCACACGGCAGGCATTTACTGCAAATGGCCTGCTGATGGATAATGCAGTGAAGAGCAATGTCCTTCTCTATACCCTCCTCTTCAAGGATTTTTTGAACGAGTGCCACTAGTCCATTTTTCCTCCCTGTCATCGATGGCACGCCATCGGTTATTATTCCAACAAACCTCTTCCATGGCAAACCTGCATTCTCAATGCAGGTTTTACTGCATTGAGATGCTGAAATATCTCATTAGCGGTGGTCTGGCCATGCACTGGAATTATTGTGAGCAGCTCCTCTGTCAATTCAAAATTGCAATCAACACCACAGACATAAATTGTGAGCTGCGCAGTGTCTGTTATATCTGTGCCCTCGTCAAGAGCAACTGAGTATGCATCAAAACATTTGGCTTTCTCACACAGTTGATGATAAATGTCACTTGACATGTCAGAAATGCGCTCTGCCACAGTGTTGATTTTGCTAAACTGACCTTTCTTTTCTGGACAAATAATACTTGTAGCCTGTAACATGCATTTTTTTTTTTTAACAAACTCTCCTTCTGTGAATGGCTTCCCTGCCTTAGCAATCATCTCACTAACCATGTAACTAGCTTCGACTGATGCAACATTCTCTTTGGTTGCTTTCTTGAAGAAATCTTGTTGCCTCATTAGACATGCTTTAAGACTGGAAATCCACTTGGCTCTCTCATTTCCTTGATATTTTGCACATTCCTCAGCATGTTTAGTTGAATAATGGCATCTCAAGTTGTATTCCTTGAGCACTGCAACTTTCTCTGAGCAAATAAGACATGTGGGCATGGATGCCCCTGTGCTCAACAAAGAAATACTGTATCTCCCACTTTTCCTGAAATTGTCTGTGCTCGTCATCAATCTTTCTCTTCACTGCAGGCTTTGATGAAGTTATGATGAAGGTATGACAAAATCTAATTCTGTAATAAACTTCTCTCCCTTCTCTCCCTTAGGCCTCCAATAATGCAAGGGACAGCGGGCAGGAGCAGCGGAAATGATGTCTGCGCTAGGCGCAAAGTATTCACGATTATTCGCTTACCAAATATTCACAATAAAAAATCGCATTAGTAAGAAAAAAAATCGCAAAAAATCGCATTAAAAATTTTGCATACTCCGAACGGAACTGCTCAGGGTATTCAAATGTTTAATGCAATTTTTTTCTTACTAATGCGATTTTTATTGCTATTATTTGGTAAGCAAATAATCGCGAATACTGTGATATTTGAAGGCCAGTCACGGGCCATAAAATGTCGTACGGAGAGCCACAAATGGCCCTCGGGCCGCGAGTTTGAGACCCCTGAGGTAGAGCATTTGCCTTGCACACAGCCAACCTCATATGGTCCCCAGAGCCTGCCAGGAGTAATTTCTGAGCACAGAGCCAAGAGTAACCTTGAGTGCACAAAAAAAGTCCTTGTATAAAAAATTAGCACTTTCTACTCACCCCTGGAGTATAGACATCTAATGCCCCAGTCTTCATGTCACTGTCAAAGCCACCCCCAAAGAATGAGTACCCAAAAATCAATGATATTTGCAGATGATCAGCTCTACACAACATCAAATAAATTCCCTCTGAAACATACATGAGTATTGAGCACAGCTCAAAGCACTAAGGCCACAGTAAGAAGTAAGTCACTGACTAGGGTGTATGTCACTGACCTTACATTTCAATGAATAGTCAGTGACACATGCCAAGGATGTTACAGGCTTTGTGTAAGGTTCTTAGGCCTTACACAATATATGATCCCATGAAAAATTTAGGCTGTGAACAGTCATCCAATTTATAGACTCCTCCCAATCATTATTATTGCCAATATATTGTTTGACTGACAAAGTAAAAAGTTATTGTTCTATTCTAAACATATGACTTAAGCAGCTTCCAGCTATAGTTATGATCTTTAAGCTCTCCACATACCTTTCACTCTACTTTTCATATTTTTCTTCAATGCATTTTCCCCGCTGTCATCAGCTCCTTCATCTGCTGCCACCAAAGCAAAGAATTCTTCCAAATTTTCACCTTCCACTTTTGCCAAGCAAAAGTTACTGAATTTCAATGTGCCAGGTCCTTCCAAGAGTATCTACAGAGATATTTTTAATGTGTTAAAAAACTAATTCAATGTATAAGTCCATCCATCAGTACCTCTTTTAATTGCAACAGAGAACTTATAGCATGAGTCAGTTTATTTCATCATAATTCAAATGTAAGTGCTTGTTTTTAAAAAGGAAGCAAAAGAAAGATTAATCCAATCTTAATAATATCAATTGTTTAATTGTCCACTTACAGATATGTAGAAAACATTATATAATCACAGAAAAGAACTGACAAGCTTAGGGGAAGGATAAAGAGTAATGTATATGAAACAATCTATACTACCAACTCAAAGCAAAAGTTAAAAGAGAATTTGAAAACCCACCAGAAGCATTATTTATTCAAGAGAGGAAGTAGAAAGCAGGGTGAGCAAAAAGGTTTGAAGTTAGAATAATGGATTTGAGGGGCCGGTGAGGTGGCGCTAGAGGTAAGGTGTCTGCCTTGCAAGCGCTATCCAAGGAAGGACCAAAGTTCCCCCAGCGTCCCATATGGTCCCCCCAAGCCAGGGGCAATTTCTGAGCGCTTAACCAGGAGTAACCCCTGAACATCAAACAGATGTGGCCTGAAAAAACAAAAACAAAACAGAATAATATATTTGAGGGGCCAGAGAAATAATGCAGCAGTAGGGAGTTTGCCTTGCACAGGGCAGACCCAGGAAAAATCCTGGGTTCAATCCCAGGCGTCCCAGATGGTCCCCCAAGCCAGAATCGATTTCTGAGTGCATAGCCAGGAGTAACCCCTGAGCATCAGTGGGTGTGGCCCAAAAACAACAACAAAAGGAAGAATAATGGATCTGAGCCTCAGGTCCACTACTTAGTGACAGCCTGACCAGAATTTCCTTAAACATTCAAATTCTCAGTCTCTTCACCTGTAAACTGGAAAATGTAATACCAAACTCTGCAGACTGTTGTAGGGGTGAACTGAAATCACACTGCAAAGGACCTTTAACACTGACTGACAGGTCCTCAAGCCACCAGGTGCAATTTGTGACTAGAAGTCAAAGTCAAGTAGGAATCATGATTAGATTCCTGTTATTTCTTTCCCTCCAGAATGAGAACTGTTTGTGGGGCCAAAGAGATGGCTCAAATGGTAGAGCACAGGCCTAGCACATGGTGTTTCTTCTCCAGCACTGCTATCCCCACTCCAGCCCTGCTTAGAGGAGTCCCTCAAAAATATTTCTAAAGAGTTGGGCCAGAGAAATAACATAAAAGTTAAGATACTTGCTTAGCATGTGACTGCAGCTATAGCCCTGGTTTGAATCCTGACACTGTATATAATCCTCCAGCAGACAGCAAGGCATGGTCCACAGATATGGCCAAAAAAAAAAAAAAAAAAAAAAAAAACCCAAAAAATAATCATTAATTTTGGGGGGCAATTGAAGATATTAAGTGACCTTTCATTTGTTTGTTTTATTGTTTGTATATTTATTTTTGTTTGATGGTTTTACCCAGTGATACAACCCACAGCACTTAGTCCTGGCAGTGCTGAGAGCACCATATATCACATATAGATCAAATCTTGGTAAGCAGAGAGCAAACATCTTGCCCTTTATTATCTCTCCTGCTGAGGCATTTTTAAAAAAAACTCATTAACTGACAAAATATAAGATTTTAGAGGCTTAGCTTTATAGCAATCTACCACCAAAGCTCCAGAGCCTCCCATCAAGGACTTTTTGGGTTTTTTTAAACCATTTTAAATTTACCCTGAACTTCTAGTCACAAATATTAAGATGCTTGTTAAGTCTACAGAAGTGATTTTTTTTTTTAATATTTTTGAACACCCAAATACCTGGCACACTTGTTTGCTTGTTTTTGGTTTTGTTTTTTAAAAAAACAACTAGCTCCCACCCCGTGTTTCTAACTTAATAGGGCTGGTGTAGGACTCAAGAGCCTGCGTTTCAGGGGACAGAAAATTAGTGCAGGGATTAAAGCACTTACCTTGTATGGAGAAGCTCTACTTTAATCCTTAGCACCACAAGAATTCCAAGAATTCCCCAAAATCTCCAGGAGGAACCCCTGAGCATGTAGCCAGGGGTAAACCTTGAGCATATCCAGGTGTAATCCAAACTTCCCTTCCTCCTCAAAAAAAGAACCTGAAATTTCAGCAAGTTTCTGGTAATGCAGACGGTTCTTAGGAACAGACTCTGAGAACCACCCATAAGGGTCAGCAATTTGTAATTAATAGATAGTTTAGCTGATACAGCCCAAAAAGTCAAGGAGATACCAGACTACAAAAGTCTACAACTGTCAACAATGCCTACAGATAGATTGTGGCTATTTAAAGAAACTTTACAGAAATGTCATCCTGCCAATCTTTGACAAATATCAATTCTAAAATAAAGATCACTTTACAAATTAAGATGAACTTCCAAGATTATGAGTAGCTGATACTAGGCCTCACAAACCCAACAGGGGCAGGCCCTTGGTAGCTCTGGGTCAGATCCTAACTACTACCTCTTTTTGTTCAAGGATGAGCTAAGAAGGGTTCTTATATTTCTAAATACTTGTAAAAATCAAAATAAAATATGTATTATTCATAAAAAAACTATATCAATTTCAAACTACTGTCTATAAAACTTTATTGAAAAAAGCCATATCCATGTTATTTTTGGTTTATTTTGTTTTGGGGCCACACCAGCAGCTATCAAGGGTTACTCCTAGCTCTGTGCTCAGAAATTAGTCCTGGCAGGCTCAGGGGACCATACAGGATGCCAAGGATGAACCTGAGTTGGCAGTGTGCAAAGCAAAAGTCCTACCCGCTGTGCTGTTGCTCCAACCCCCAGGTTTTTAAGGAATGTCTATGGCTGCTTTCAGGAATAATAACCACAGTGAAGTGGTTATAAAATTGAGGGAAGTATCTGAATATCGCAAACATTATGTGAGTTTTATGATGCTTTGTAAGTTCAATTACAATCTCAGAGAAATGACCTATAAACTGCTTGACAAAGAAATATCCATCTTTTTGTAGCTACTCAGACCACTAAGACAAATAATTCCTAAGAGTATGTACTTATAAAAATAATAATATATGCACTGGCTGAGTGCATTCTACCTACCAAAAAGCATCTTAGAGCATACTCTAAATGTGCTATATAACCTGCATAATCACCTTGAAAATATCTATCTCTAAAGAGAGACAAGAAAATTAAAGCACACAGAGAGAGGGAGAAGTGGGCATTGGTCCAGAGTCACAGAACTTCTCAAAGTCATCAAGGATGAGACTCAGGAACACGGCTGGTTACATGCCTTTACTTCATGGGAAAGCAGTTGATTATGGACAATTTGCTTCACACAAAAGAGAACGTGTCAATCCATAATCTTGAAAATCACATTGTACAACCAAGGATGCCATTATCAAAATGAGATAATGACTCATAATTGTGTATTATCACTTAAGGGTTGAGTCTTCCAGATGTATTGAGTTCATCATTCACAGTATACCTTAACAGCAACAATAATTACAGAACTCTGAAAGCAAGATTCACATTCTGTAAGCTACTTCAGTAGTTAAAATGTAGAAATACAATTCCTCTTAGTTTAAAAAGCTAACTCAAAATATCAAGATGTTCTATTCAGAATTTTAACTAACATCAAAAACACCTTGAGAAAGCATTATAAAGGGAGACATTGGCAATTAGGAAATCAAAACGGTCCTGAATTACCTTCCCAGGAGAAATGTCACAAAATAGAATGCCTAGTTGATGAAGATGATGTAATCCAGTAATTAAATCAGTCCCAAATTCTCTCACAACATCTTCTGGAAGATTTTCATCTTGAGCAATAACCATTTCTAAGGAGCCACCTGCAAAGGAATTTAAAAAAAAAAACAATCACCCCTTTTATTTGCTCAACATTACACAATGTCTCTAAAGAGAATATGTCAGGTTATACTGAGCACTGAGCAGTGCCTCAGTCTAATAGGAGAGGCTCCTATCTAAATATCTAAACTTGGGACAGCATTCTGACAGTGTTCATATTCAGTGTCAGCTTCTGGAGGTATGCTGACAGACCACTACAAAACCCTCAGGAATAAAAATTTTTAAGAGTTGTAAGTCCTGGGGCAGGAGAGATAGCATGGAGGTAAGGCGTTTGCCTTTCATGCAGGAGGTCATCGGTTCGAATCCGGGCGTCCCATATGGTCCCCCGTGCCTGCCAGGAGCAATTTCTGAGCACAGAGCCAGAAATAACCCCTGAGCACTGCCGGGTGTGACCCAAAAGCCACACACACACACACACACACACACACACACACACACACACACACACAAAGAGTTTTAAGTCCTACCCTAAAACCAGGCACTTAAATTGTATCACCAAGCACCAGAGAGACAGTACAGCAAGGAGGACACTTACTGTGCATACAGCCAGCTTTGGTTCAATCCTTGGCACCATGTATGGTCTACTGAACCTTACTAGGAGAGATCTTTAATCACAGAGCCAGGAGAAAGCCCTGATAACAGTCAGGTATGCCTCCTTATCTCCCTTAAAATTTTATCACTAAAAGGAGAGTCATATTTATTCCCATGCGAAATTAGACCCCATTACACAAAACATGCCATTCTTCCTCAGAGTAGGAGTCCTCAGTCCTTAGTGTATACTGAAGGAAATAGGTAAATAAGAAATGAGAAAGTAGAAATCCCATTGCTAAGCCTTTCTTTCTTTTTTTTTTTTTAAGCCTACCGCACCCAGTATTCCCAGGCAGACTCCATTGCTAAGCCTTTCTGAGGTCACAGTCACACCTCTAGCATCTAAACCCAAAACAAACTTATTTTTAAGGGTCACGATTATGCCCAGTCATTTTGGTGATGAAAAGGCATTATACCTTTAATGCAGGAGTGGTAATGATTACACACACACACACACACACACACACACACACACACACACGTGTGAAAACTAAGCCACAGAAATTCTATGATATCTAATCAATGGTAAAATGACAAATCATTGGTAAAATGAAAAAGTAAAATGATTTGGGTTGGGATATGGTTCAAGTGGTAGAGCACATGCTTGGCATGGGCGAGGCCCTGAGCTTAATCTCCATCATCATAAGACCTCAAGAACACCCGAGCATATGACACTGATGCACCTCCAGCACCAAAAGGCCTACATATGCCAGCGCGATCCCTCCACAAAAATAAAAATACACTTTCTAATAACTTTTATAAATATTTACAACCAAAGAGGAAGGAACTTGACATTTTGTGAAACAAATTAAGTCAGAAGGAGAAAAGTACAGATTGATTGATTTCACCAATATGTGTAATATAAGAAATAAGAAAACGAACCAGGAGCCAGAGCATAGTGAGTAAGGTCTTGCATGCAGCCAACGTGGCTTCAATGCCTAGCAAACTATAAGCACTCCCAGGAGTGATCCCTAAGGACAAAGTAAACCCTGACCACAAAAAGAAGTCGCCTGTTTCATGATTCCATTTTATAAATTTGTAAGGTACCCTGATTTCCTCCAAGTGTGGTCCAAAGAGAAAAATAATTAGGAAAAAAAAAACTTTATTGACAGAGGACACAAAAGCAAATAAAGCAATGGACATGAAAACTGAAATTACATAGAAGAGGGTAGGAAGAGGTGGGAACAAGGATCAAAGTGCCTAATAACAGGTTTTTCTCAACTTTTTGTCCTGTGGACCAGACTGAGGTCTCACCTAGAAAGCATGCTGCACATATAGGTAGTTTAAGTTCTATTACTGCCGAGTAGAGTCCCCAAACCTAAAAATAAATAATAATAAAATCAAGTAAAAAACTGTAGGTGTTGGGCCCGGAGAGATAGCACAGCGGCGTTTGCCTTGCAAGCAGCCGATCCAGGACCAAAGGTGGTTGGTTCGAATCCCATTGTCCTATATGGTCCCCTGTGCCTGCCAGGAGCTATTTCTGAGCAGACAGCCAGGAGTAACCCCTGAGCATCGCCGGGTGTGGCCCAAAAACCAAAAACAAAAAACAAAAAAACTGTAGGTGTCTCCCAAGCAATGTTCACAAAACATAGCAACAATTCTCAGCAATACTTTGACAACCAGGTGGTGGTTCAGTACCAGGGCTTGAAGAGATAGTGCTGCTAGTGCCCTGCAGTGCCAGTACCATCATGGCCACCCTGTAATGTATGGGGCCTTCAGCACTGCCTTGTGCAAGGCTCAAAAAATCAGGTGCCCAGGTCAGGCACATGCTAGGCATTCAGCCTCATGTCTATACTATCTCTAGACACTAAAACAAATATTTTAAGTATTTTTTTCAATTTTCTCAATTTTTTCTCCAATTGTTATAGAAGCTTAAGAGGTTAGAATCATATCAGTGGAAGAAAGCTGACACTGGTGGTAGAATTAGTGTTGGAACATTATATACCTGAAAACTCTAATATGAATAGCTTTGTAAATTCATGGTGCCTTGACAATAAAAAAAAAATTATAGGGGAGGGAGGTCACACCTGGCAGCGATCAGGGCTTACTCATGGCTCTATACTCAGAAATCGCTCTCGGGATGGGGCCGGGAAGGTGGCGCTAGAGGTAAGGTGTCTGCCTTGCAAGCGCTAGCCAAGGAAAGATCACGACCGTGGTTCGATCCCCCGGTGTCCCATATGGTCCCCCCAAGCCAGGGGCGACTTCTGAGTGCATAGCCAGGAGTAACCCCTGAGTGTCAAATGGGTGTGGCCCAAAAACCAAAAAAAAAAAAAAAAAAGAAATTGCTCTCGGCAGGCTCAGGGGACCATATGGGATGCCAGGATTCAAACCAACGTCCTTCTGCATGCAAGGCAAATGCCTTACCTCCAAGCTATCTCTCCAGCCCCAATAAAAAAATTTTTAACCAAAAAAAATTTTTAAAAAGATGCTGGGGCCAGAGCAATAGCACAGTGGTACAGTGTTTGCCTTGCATGCAGCTGACCCAAGACAGACCTGGGTTCGATCCCCAAGTCCTATAAGGTCCTCCAAGCCAGGAGCAATCTCTGAGCACAAAGCCAAAAGTAACCCCTGAGCATCACCAGGTGTGGCCCAAAAACAAACAAACAAACAAAAAAGGTAAAAAGAAGAATGTTGGGGTCTAATGGAAAGTGGTGAATTTTGTTTTTGTTTTTGGGCCACACTCGGTGACCCTCGGGTTACTCCTGGCTGTGTGCTCAGAAATCGTTCCTGTCCTGGGGGACCATATGGGATGCTGGGGGATCAAACCGAGATCCATCCTAGGCTAGTGCTGGCAAGGCAAAGGCCTTATGGCTCCGTGCCACTGCTCCAGCCCTGCAAAGTGGTGAATTTTTTAACAATTTTCAATTATTTAAAAAACAAAGATTATAATAAGAGCCAGGTTCCAAAGAAACAAAATTTTAGTTACCATATGAAAGTTCCATCAGAATCACTGTAATGAGGTATGTTAAGGGGTTCTTGTTTTGTTAAGTATATCCAAACATATGCATAAATAAAAGTTAGGGGGCTTAGGGGCTAAAACAACAACTGGAATGACAAGTAATGCAGGGAACACACCCTGACCAGTGTGAGTATCTAACTAGTCAAAACAACAAGTTAAATAGGTTATTATTTCAAATAACTTCTTTCATAAGACAGAGAGATAGCACAAGATTAGTTTAAAGCCATTGCTTTACATGCAGCGAACCTGGATCGAATCCCTGACATCACATATGGTCCTCTGAATAATGCCAGGAGTGATCTCCAAGCAGAGCAAGAAGTAAGCCCTGAGCATCTCCAGGTGTGGCACCAAAATACTAAAAAAAAAAAAAAGCCTGTTTTGGACTAGAGCAAATAGGGTATTTGCCTTGGATGCAACCGACCTGGAACAGAACTGTTTTCAATTCTCAGGATCCCATATGGTCCCCCAAGCCTGCCATAAGAGTTTTCTGAGCAGAGAGCCAGGAATAACCCGAGCACCACTAGGTGTGGCTCCAAATCCAAAAAAAAAAAAAAAAAACAACAAACAAACAAACAGCCTATTTCATGATTTCATTTTATAAATTTATAATCCAAGTAGATAATAAATACAATTTATAAGTTAATATTTGATGATTCTTACCTGTGCAGAGTTCTATTACTAGCCAGAGGTGGTTGCTGGTTTCATACCACTCATGAAAAGTGACAATATTCTTGTGTTTGATTTCATGGGTGAGGCGGACCTATAAACAGACAGCATGCACACTTCAAAACAAAAGCTAGGGTGGCCAACTAGTTCAGCTAGTTAAAGCATGGTGCTAATAAAACAAAAGCATCTCTTTCGTAAGTGTTAGCACCTGTTAAGAAACAGCTAAGTACAAACTGACCAAAAGTGGGATTTGTTTGGTAGAATTCTACATAAATCTTAAAAATGATGGTTATGAAGGTGGATTACACGAAATGGTGCTAATCTGATACGCAGTTTTGATTGCACGGACTTGTGTACAGCAAAAGAAATATTCATAAGAAAATAATTGGAAGCTTAAACTAGCTTGTGTTAACTATTAGTAACTATTAGTAATTTGCTTAACTATTAGTAATTTTCATTTTACTTTGTTCCCTTTATCTGCTATTTATACTAAGTACACACTGATTTTATATTCAAGAAAAAATAATTTTAAAGAATAAAACTCTTCAGGGGCCAGAGTGATAGGAAAGTGGAAAGGCACTTGCAAACTGCCAACCCGGGACAGACCTGGGTTCGATCCCTGACATCCCATAAGGTCCCCTGAGTCTTCCAGGGGCAATTTCTGAGCACAGAGCCAGGAGTAAGCCCTGAGCACCAATAAAGTAAAATAAAATAAAATAAATGCCCAATTACAAAAAAATTTTATGTCAACTAAAAGTATTAAGCTATATTAAAATGCCGTATGTTACAACATAGAAAAGGGATAATACTATCACCCCAGCCCTAACCAAGAGATTCTTAAAAGAATAAAGGTTGGGGGCTAGAGTGATAGGACAACACATGGGTTGTTTGCCTTGCACATAGTTGATTCAATCCAGAATCAACCCATAATACCCCATATGATCCCCTGAATACAAAGGAGTGATCCTGGAGTACAGAGTCAGTATAAGCACTAAGCACCACCAGGTGTAACCAAAAAATAAAAGTAAGTTATAATATATAACTGATTTTAAAATGTATATTTCCATTAACACATAAAATGACTTGGGCGCCAAAATCAAGAGTTTATTTAAATGTCCGTAATAAAGATATAGAGGCCAAAGAGATAACAAAGCAGATAATTTATTTGCCTTGATACATCAAACCTGTAATCAATCATTAATCCCAGGGTCGCCATACATGGTCCCTAAAGCACTGCCAGAAGTGAGCCACTGAGAACAGAGCCACGAGGCCTTCCTGAGTGACACTAGATGTGGTAAAGAACCCCCAAAGAATAATATTAATAATAAATAAATAAATAATAATAATGCCTGTCAGTTCAAAAATATATTGAATTGCTTCAGAATTTCACTTTCTCCACTTAAAGAAGAGAGAGAAACTAAAATCTTAAGAAATGTATGATTGGGCCCGGAGAGATAGCACAGCGGTGTTTGCCTTGCAAGCAGCCGATCCAGGACCAAAGGTGGTTGGTTCGAATCCCGGTGTCCCATATGGTCCCCCGTGCCTGCCAGGAGCTATTTCTGAGCAGACAGCCAGGAGTAACCCCTGAGCAACGCCGGGTGTGGCCCAAAAACCAAAAAAAAAAAAGAAATGTATGATTAAAAAAAAAAAAAAGAGGCTACTGGAGAGATAGCACAGCAGTAGGGCATTCGCCTTATTGCGGTCAACCCGGGAGAGATCCAGTTCAATTCCCAGCAACCCATAGGATTCCTCCAGCCTGCCAGGGGCAATTTCTGAGTGCAGAGCCAGGAGTAACCCCTGAGCACTGTTGGGTATGGCACAACAACCAATCAATGAATCAATCAATGAATAAAAAATAAAGTTTAAAAAAAATTAAAAACTTAGGAAAAGAAACTTAGGACTATAATCTTATCACCTATTGAATAGCACTTTGGGCCGGAGTGATAGCACAGCGGCAGGGTGTTTGCCTTGCATGCTGCTGACCCAGGAAAGATCTGGGTTCAATTCACAGCATCCCATATGGTCCCCCAAGCCTGCCAGGAGCGATTTCTTGAGCGTAGAGCCAGGAGTAACTCCTAAGCACTGCCAGGTGTGGCCCAAAAACAAAACCAAAAAAAAAAAAAAAAGTGTGTGTTTAGGAGGCAGACAGATGGTACGGGGAAAGGCACTTACCTTGCACATGGTAGATCTTGCTCACTCCCCTACATTGAATATGCTCCCCCATATAAAAGCAAGAGTGCTCCCTGACCCAGAAGTAAGCCCTCTACACTGCCAGTTATGCCACCCACCCACCCTAAAAAAGGTGTGATTAGTGTGCCATCAAGACTCAAACTGTTGCCAGTTACCATTATAGAAATGAAAACCTTGAAAATGTGTGACTAGGGACCAAAGATACAGCACAAGGTAAGACAAGTTAAGACACTTGCTTAAGTAACTGCTTCAGCAGAACCTGCTGCAATGTCAATGCCAGCAGAGGTCACTCCTGAGTACAAAGCCAAAGCTAGCTCCAGAGCACCACTGGATGGAGCCCAAAAACAAAACAACAAAAATTAAAAAGCTAAAAATAAATAAAATATAATTATCATGTCATGAAGGCCATAACGAGTCAGAAAGGTTGACCTTAACAAAGGCTAAGGCGTTTACCTAACATCAGCTATGCTATACCCAGGCATGGTCCCTGAACACAAAACCAGGAACAGTCCCTGGGCCCTGCCAGGTGTGGTCCACCCCTAAAAGACCCAGAATTGTTAAAAACTTTGATAGTGCCTTGGGTCCTTGTTTCCATATTCAGAAACTATGGAGATTGTGATCTGACAATGTAGGTTCATTCACTGCAGCAAACTTACTATTCTAACAGGAATGTTGGTGCTTTGTAGATGAGGGTAGGCATATATGGAATATCTCCATATTTTGCTATTAACCAAAAAAAAAAAAAAAAGGATAAAAGAGGTTCTGAAGATAGTGGTGCTTAACACATATTAAGATCACTGATCTATACCATTAAATGGTAAGGCAAGGCAAAATAGAACAGAGGTTAGAGCACATGCCTCATATATGCCTGACCTAAATTCAATCAATCCTCTAGCACCATATGACATCCCAAGCATCAAGCATTGCAGGGGGTAGCCCTGGAGGTCCTCAAGTACTTCTAGGGAGGCCTTGATGGTCCTCTAGAAGCACTGTGTGGCACAAGCAACACAAAATCCTTAGCTCCCTAACCTCTAAAATGCCATCCGACATGGCCAAGAATATTGAGAAATGGCCCTTGGCCCTCAAAGCACTATCTGGGAGGTCCCTAAAATAAAATAAAATTTAAAAAAATTACTAAGACAGTAACTTTCATGATAGATACATTGCAGCACATTTCAAAGTTGGAAAATTAGGGACCAGTGATAGCACAGTGGGTAGAGTGCTTGCATCCCATAGGATCCCCCGAGCTCACTAGGAGTGAACCAAGAATAACCCCTGAGCATCATCTTGTGTGGCCCAAAAACAAACAAACAAAAAGCTGAAAAATTAAGACTAAATCACTCTCACTAAATATCCTTTCTTTGGAAAGCTTCAAATCACACACTTTTTTTTTTTTTTTTTTTGGTTTTTTGGGCCACACCCGTTTGATGCTCAGGGGTTACTCCTGGCTAAGCTCTCAGAAATCGCCCCTGGCTTGGGGGGACCATATGGGACGCCGGGGGATCGAACCACGGTCCTTACTTGGCTAGCGCTTGCAAGGCAGACACCTTACCTCTAGCGCCACCTCTCCAGCCCCCACACACTAACTTTTAAATTAGATGATCTAAATATTATCTGTTTCCCCTGACTTTCTAACCCCAAAAAGAACCTTAAGATGTTAACAATTATTTGAATATGCTTATTAGTAATTATTCAGGGTCACTGGCACTAAACAGAAAGTCACCTCTTCCAGAATAAAAATGTGGCTTTTGGGGGCCGGAAAGATATCACAGCAGTAAGGTGTTTGCCTTAGATGCAGAATGTCAGTGGTTCGAATGCCGGCATCTCATATGGTCCCCCGAGCCTGCCAGGAGCGATTTCTGAATATAGAGCCAGGAGTAACCCCTGAGCGCTGCCGGGTATGACCCAAAAACAAAACAAAAAAAAAATGTTGCTTTTTTTTTGGGGGGGGGGTTGGGCCACTCTCAGCAGTATTAAGGGGTTACTCCTGGCTCTGCGCTCAGAAATAGCTCCTAGCAGGTTTGTGGGATCATATGGGATGCCAGGAATCAGACCTGGGTGTTCTGGGTCTGACACGTGCAAGGCAAACACCCTACTGCTGTGCTATTTCTCTGGCTCTGACTTTTTTTGTTGTTGTTGTTGTTGTTTTGTTTTTTGGGGCCACACCCGGTAACGCTCAGGGGTTACTCCTGGCTAGGTGCTCAGAAGTTGCTCCTGGCTTGGGGGACCATATGGGATACCGGGGGATCGAATCGCGGTCCGTCCAAGGCTAGCGCAGGCAAGGCAGGCACCTTACCTTTAGCACCACCGCCCGGCCCCAATGACTTTTTTTTTAATGGAGGTCCGAGTCCATTTTTTTGCATGTGGCTGACCAGTTGTCCCAACATCACTTGTTGAAGAACTTTCCTTGCTCATTATGCATTTCTTGTCACTTTATCAAAGATTAATTAATTGATTGCATGTCTGGAAAACATTCTCTGAATACTCAAGTCTCTATGACTTTTGCTTTCGTGAATTCAATGGGCTTTTGCACATCTTGGTCTACCTGATCACAGTACAGAATTTTCGCAGAGAGAGGGAAGCATTCTTACTTACCCAATTGGTTATTTCAGGCCTCTTGCACTTATCAGTACAAAGAATAGCTACAAAATTGATAGTTCCCTTCCGTCGTCCTTTATAGACTACTGTATTGCTTCCTCTGCCAATTTCCTCATACAGAATGAAGTTTTCCATTTCTTGTTCAACTCTTCAAACTCATTCAGATAGCATGTCTGTCTTCTGAAAATTAAACAAAATGATACTGATAAACAAAATCTAGTTTTATGCTTAATTAGCCCACGAGACTATATAATTGTATAAACTCAAGAAAATTCACCATGGGGCCGGAGAGAAAGCATGGAGGTAAGGTGTTTGCCTTGCATGCAGAAGGACAGTGGTTCCAATCCCTGCATCCCATATGGTCCCCCTGGCCTGCCAGGAGTGATTTCTGAGCATAGAGCCAGAAGTAATTCCTGAGTATTGAGGTGTGGCACAACAATCAATCAATGAATCAATTAATGAATAATAATAAAGTTTAATAAAATTTAAAAACTAAGGAAAAGAAATTTAGGACTGTAAGCTTATCGCCTATTGAATAGCTCTTTGGGTAGGAGTGATAGCACATTGGTAGGGTGTTTGCCTTGCAAGTGACTGACTCAGGACTGATGTTGATTTGAATCCCAATATCCCATATGGGCCCCCGTGACTGCCAGGAGTAATTTCTTAGCATAGAGCCAGAAATAACCCCTAGAAACAAAACAAAACAATATATATATATATATACATATATATATATACACACATATGTAAAACTTTTGGGGCCGGATTGATAGCACAGCAGTAGGGCGATTGCCTTGCACGTGGCTGACCCAGGATGGACCTGGTTCAATCCCAGGCATCCTATAAGGTCCCCCAAGTCAGGAGTAACCCCAAGTGTCACCGGATGTGACCCAGAAACCAAAAAGAGTATATTTATTTATTTATATATATGGGGCTGGCTATTCCTGGCTCTGTGTTCAGGAAAGACCCCTGACAGTGCTTGAGGGACAATATGCAGTGCTGGAAGGGAAGCTGGGGGATCAAAGTGCATGCAAAGCAAGTACCTTAACCTCTGTACTTTTTCTCCAATCAGATTACTTCTTTAAATAAAACTAATGGGAGGGGCCAGAGAGTAGCACAGCAGATAGGTTGTTTGCCTTGCATGCTGTTGACCTGGGTCACACCTGGGTTTGATCGCTGGCATCCCATATGGTCCCCAGAGCTTGCCAGGAGCGATTTCTGAGCGCAGAGCCAGGAATAACCCCTGAACAACACTGCTGCTGCCGGGTGTGGGAAGGAAGGAGGGAGGGAGGGAGGGAGGGAGGGAGGGAGGGAGGGAGGAAGGGAGGAAGGGAGGAAGGGAGGAAGGAAGGAAGGAAGGAAGGAAGGAAGGAAGGAAGGAAGGAAGGAAGGAAGGAAGGAAGGAAGGAAGGAAGGAAGGAAGGAAGGAAGGAAGGAAGGAAGGAAGGAAGGAAGGAAAGACTTATGGGAGCCAGAGCAATAGTACAGCAGATAGGGTGCTTACCTTGCATGCAACAAACCCAGTTCTATCTCTGGCATGCAACAAACCCAGTTCTATCTCTGGCAACCCCATATCGTCTCCTCCCAGGCAGGAGTGATCTCTGATCAAAGAGCCAGGAGTAAACCCTGAATACTACCAGGTGTGGCCCAAAAACAAAATAAATAAATAAAATAGAATTAATGTTTCCATATCTCAAAACACTTCAAGCCTACAACAAAATCACTTTGAAGCAGTGTGTAAAAGAGCAGCAAATTAAAAACAAAAAAGAGCAGCAAATTAATGGGTACAGGTTTCTTTAGGTGTAGATCAAACTCTTGTAAATGTGTACTGATACTTTACTACTTTGTGAAAATACTAAAATTACTGACCTGTGCATTTTAAAGAAGGTGAGCTTATAGATGAGTTATATCTCAATTTTTGTTGAGATAGAATTTTGTTGAGATAGCCATTTAACACTGCAAAGCTTAATATATATATTAATAACTATACTAATATGTATAATATACTATGATTACCACCTTAATGTTACTTAACACCTCTACCACATCATATAATTATATTTTTCTTTTTTGTGGTAAGAATATCTAAGATCTAGTCTATCAGCAACTTTGAAGTATATAATACAATACTGTTTGCTATAATAACTAAGCTATGTATTACATCTATAAGTTAAAAATAGACTTTCTATAGTATCTAACAATTCCAGAAAACAGAAGGGGAGCAGAAAATAGAAAGCTACTAATGCTTATAAAATTTAAATTCTATAGAATGTAGAGAGTTTTCAAAATTAGTTGTGCTATTTTTTTAAATGAAGTAAAAAAAGGTTAATAGGGTAAATTTTATATATTTTTACTACAAATATTTTCTTCCCTGGGTTTTCAGGGGAACAGGGGTCACTTTTGGTGGGCTCAGTGAACTATATGAGATGCCAAGATCAAACCCAGGTCAGCCATGTGTAAGGCAAATACCCTACCCACTGTACTATCTCTCCAGCCCCTACATATAATTTTGGGGACGGTTTGGGACCACATCCGGCAGCGCTCAGGGGCTACTCCTGGCTCTGCACTCAGAAATCACTCCTGGCAGACTTGGGGGACCATGGAGAATGTTCGGGGACCATACAGGATGTCGGGGAAGGAACCTGGGTCAGCTGTGTGCAAGGCAAATGCCCTACCCACTGTGTTATCACTCCGGCCCCAATTTTATATCATTTTCACTTGCCACAAAATAGCCTCCTTTTTAGTCTTTCCATCAGTTATTTTCCCCCCCATGAAAACCATGCTTCACCATAGATTATATAAAAATAAGCTAAGAGCCAGGTCTGACCAGAAAGCAGGTAGTTGTTTGATGTTGCCTGAACTCCTTTAGAGAGAACCAGTATTAATATTATCTATAAAGAATTCTAATTCCAAAAAAAGACAGGCCTCACATGCAGAAGGTCCGTGGTTCGAATATGGGCATCCCATATAGTCCTCTGAGCCAGCCAGGAGCGATTAATGAGCATAGAGCCAGGAGTAACCTCTGAGCGCTGCCGAGTGTAACACACACACACACACACACACACACACACACACACACACAGAACTCTAATCCCATTATTCCATCTTTCTTTAACATTAAATCTGAATATCTGAATGCAACGGGAGGACATGCTATAGACTAGAAACTACATTTAATGATATGGATTATAGCTATCCTACTACCAAGATCAAATTAGAAGGACAAAGACTCTGACAGTAATTTTGGTGGTATTTAGGGAGATTTGAACCACCTGCACCAATGCTCAGAGCTTACTCCTGGCTCTGCATTCAGGAATAGTCCTATTGGACTCAGAGAACCATATGGGATGCCGGGGATTTAACCCAGGCTGGCTGTGCATAAGGTAAATGCCCACCCACTGTACTATGGTTCCAACCCTGACATTAATATTTTAAATACCAAATTTGAAGAATGTTGAATTTGAATCAATAGAAACTTCCCCACAAAAAAGCAGGATTGTTAAAATTGGTGATCAAATGAAATAAGCACATGTTTTTTTCATTCCTTTCCTTCTTAAAACCCACTTTCAAACCATCAGAAATGACTTATCAGAAGCAACAGTGTAAAAGTTACCAATATACAATATGAAATATGAACCACAGTAAAACTAAATTGACAATGATCAGATAGAAAAGCTAGTAAGAGGGCCTGGAGAGATAGCACATCGGCGTTTGCCTTGCAAGCAGCCAATCCAGGACCAAAGGTGGTTGGTTCGAATCCCAGTGTCCCATATGGTCCCCCGTGCCTGCCAGGAGCTATTTCTGAGCAGACAGCCAGGAGTAACCCCTGAGCAACGCCGGGTGTGGCCCAAAAACCGAAAAGAAAAAAAAAAAAAAAAGAAAGAAAGAAAAGCTAGTAAGACCGAAAAAATGATCAGAAATATCAGTGTTCACAAATTAACCCTAACCCTAACCCCAGCCCATATATATACTGTATCTATCTATATATATATATACACACACACAAATGCACCAGGAATCTATCACCTGAGAAGCCAAAGAAGCAGGCAAGGAGGCAGAATGAACATCAACATTCAACTAACTCTGGAGCCGCTCAGGAGACAGCTGAGCACAGGCAGAACCTGCATCGTCCACAACTTCAAGACTTTTAGTTTGATTTTTGTTTTTTTCCTTGGTTTACCCCCCCCCCCCCGGCAGCACTCAGGGGTTCCTCCTGGCTCTATGCTCAGAAATCGCTCCTGGCAGGCTCAATTGGGGGGACCCTATGGAATGCCATAGGGGATTCGAACCACCGTCCTCCTGCATGCAAGGCAAACGCCCTACTTCCAGGCACCAATTTCAAGACTTTTGACTTCCCCTGCGGCAGGGTTTGGGGTGTGTGTGTGTGTGTGTGTGTGTGTGTGTGTGTGTGTGTGTGTGTGTGTGTGTGTGTGTGTGTGTGTGTGTGTCCACTGTTTAGGGAGATTTTGGGGTGTGGGTGTGGGTGTGTGTGGTGTGTGTGTGTCCACCGTTTAAGGAGATTTTGGGGTGTGTGTGTGGTGTGTGTGTGTCCACTGTTTAAGGAGATTTTGGGGTGTGTGTGTGTGTGTGTGTGTGTGTGTGTGTGTGTGTGTGTGTGTGTCCACTGTTTAGGGAGATTTCCAGAGCGGGAGGGAGCGCTTTGCAAACCGTCTAGCAGGAGCTCTCCAATTTGCACCGAGCGCGGGGAGCTCAAAAAGGGGGACAGCAGGCTCACATCCATCCCCGTCGGACTGGCTCCCCTAGGCGCCCCGAGGCGCTCTCCCTGGCGCCCCACGGCCACCGACTCCAACCCGAGAGATGACCCAAAGGTGATTGATATCTGGACCTCAGAAAGGCGTCCCCAAGAGGCCAGAGCGGGCTGGCTTGGAAGGGGACAAGCGCGGGGCCGGGACGGAGGGCAGGGTGGCGGGAGGCTAAGACGGCCCCGAGGTCCCAGACCCGCCCGCCAGCCCGCGCCACGCACCTGAGCAAGCGAGTGGTCTGGCAGAGGAGCGGGGCCGTTCCCGCGCTCCCGCGCTCCCGGGCGGGTCCAATGCGACAGGGGGGACGGCGCGGGGCGAGGCAGGCAACGCCGAGGCCGCGCGAGGCCGAGCAGAGCGCGCCCCCCCTATCTCCGAGTTTGGACTCGTCCACGCCCGTCTCCAGGGCAGCGCGCGGGACGCCGGAAAGCTTCGCGCAAGCGCGGAAGGGTGGGGCAGTTTGGGGCCGAAGGAGACCGCGGGGGTCGCCAGCCTCCTCAGCCCCACCAGCCGCGCGCCCACCTCAGAAGGCCCGCCGGGCCCGGAAGAGGGCAGGAGCGCCGAGGAAAGGAACCTCGAGAGCGCTGCCAGCGGCCTTCGCCTGGGAGCCTCCCGCCCTGTTGCCGTGGCAACACGCAGGACGCCGGAAAAAGCTGCCGTTTCCTATTGGCTGGAGGGAGTAGCCGTTTCCTATTGGCTGGAGGGAGTTGACGTATCCTACTGGCCGGAAGACGTCGACGTTTCCTATTGGCCGGAAAGAAGTCGCCGGTTTTTATTGCCTGGGTTCCGGAAGTGTGGCTGCGACGGGCGCCAATCAGCTCCACGGGGTTTATAGACTTCTGGCTAGAGAGGGCTGCGGAGTTCGGAGCCCGCGTAGTTTGTTTCCGTCCTCGCCTTCCTCTGTTACTACTTAGTGGAGCCACCGTCGGTGATGGTTGCGTTGCCAGGCGGTGGCTCATCATCTCCCAGAATGAATTTTGCAAGTGAGGCCCGCAAGGTCATTCCGGACACTCTGGAAGCTTTGAGCGACGAGCAAAGGCTGAGGCGGGCGCTAGCGAAATGTCTGTCCCTCAGCTGCCCACTGATTACCTCCCTCTCTTCTTAGGGGATCCTTGACTTGCCGTCCCTTTTCTCAGGAGGACCGCTGAACTGATGACTTAGAAATGGACTTTAGAAATTTTTTAAAAATTCAAAAAAAAAACACACAAAAACTGGATGCTCTTGCATCTAAGAAAACAGACGAGACCCTTTTCTTGTGAGATGAGTGTCTTTGACTTTGAAAGCTTCTCGCCCTTGAATT
Organism: Suncus etruscus; assembly: GCF_024139225.1. Lineage (NCBI taxonomy): Eukaryota > Metazoa > Chordata > Mammalia > Eulipotyphla > Soricidae > Suncus > Suncus etruscus. Next base: position 53,970,506 of record NC_064857.1, read on the forward strand.
CTCTCCTCTTAGCACTCTTCCTCCTTCCCTTCAAGTCAATGCAGCAATTTTTAGATTGGAGCAACAAAATTGCCTGGAGCTCTTCTTTAAAAACCATTTCTCCATTTCCGGGCTCTACCCACAGGACTCCTGACTTTAGATATGAACTGGGGGAAAGGGTACGTGTTTATCATGTCACCAGATGAAGTGGTTTATAGGGAATAAATAGATCACACTTTGCAGATCTACATGTAGAAGGATCATGCTTCTTCCTGTTCCCAGGTGATTCACATACTTCTATCCTTTGGCTTCTTACCTATTCTACCTTCTCATCAGACTTGCACTTAGTTACTGTCAGTTGTGTATTGAGTAACTTTGATATATACAAAGATGACCCATATCAGAGCACAGACAGGCACTGACTCGTATAGGCTTCACTGCAAGCCACAAGTTAACACTGACTGGCACTGCCAGACATGAATTAGCACTGACTAGTACAAGTTGGCATAGCCACTGGCTGCCATGAGTTGGTACAGAAAGGTAAGGATGTCACTGGCATGGGTTTGGCACATGCTGGCACAAAACTAGCATGGGTTGGCTCTGCCTGGGATGGGTTGACACCGGCTGGCATCAGTTGGCATGGGTTGGTACTGACAAGCAAGGTTAGCCAGTCTGGCATAATTGGCACTGACACTTGTTAGCTCTATAGTACAGGTTGTCAAAGCTTGGCACAATTAAACTTCTGTGATAAAGAACAATCCTGTGTCTCGCCTAGTAGAAAAAAATTCCTAGGGCCCTTGAAACATAAGATTGCTCCAGGATATAAAGGACTGCATGCAAATTGTTACTGCTGCTGCTGCTGCTTCTTCTCCATCACTTTTTCTCCATTGTTTTATTAGAATTTTTCAGGTTTCTGACCTGCTCTGCAACTTATATCAAATCATTAGAAATTACACTGTTTTGCAGGTTTTAGGAATTTATATTAGGAATATAGGAACATGGGTTCCAAGATTCCAGAATACATGAGTTCCAAGATTCCAAAATACATGGGTTCCAAGATTCATGTTCTCTTTAATAAGTTACACTAATCAGACCAGCATAAAGCCCAAAAGAAAAAAGACATTACTATGGGGCCAGAGAGATAGGACAGCAGTAGAGCATTTGCTTTTGAAGTGGCTGACCCAAGATGGACCTGGAGCCTACTAGGAACGATTTCTGAGAGCAGAGCCAGGAGTAACTTCTGAATACCACTAGGTTAACCCAAAAACCAACAAAAGAAAGAAAGAAAGAAAGAAAGAAAGAAAGAAAGAAAGAAAGAAAGAAAGAAAGAAAGAAAGAAAGAAAGAAAGAAAGAAAGAAAGAAAGAAAGAAAGAAAGAAGAAAGAAAGAAAGAAAGAAAGAAAGAAAGAAAGAAAGAAAGAAAGAAAGAAAGAAAGAAAGAAAGAAAGAAAGAAAGGAAAGAAGAGGAAGGAAGAAAGAGAAGGAAGGAAGGAAAAGAAAGAAAGAAAGAAAGAAAGAAAGAAAGAAAGAAAGAAAGAAAGAAAGAAAGAAAGAAAGAAAGAAAGAAAGAAAGAAAGAAAGAAAGAAAGAAAGAAAGGAAGGAAGGAAGGAAGGAAGAAAGAGAAGGAAGGAAGGAAGAAAGAGAAGGAAGGAAAAGAAAGAAAGAAAGAAAGAAAGAAAGAAAGAAAGAAAGAAAGAAAGAAAGAAAGAAAGAAAGAGAGAGAGAGAGAGAGAGAAAGAAAGAAAGAAAGAAAGAAAGAAAGAAAGAAAGAAAGAAAGAAAGAAAGAAAGAAAGAAAGAAAGAAAGAAAGAAAGAAAGAAAGAAAGAAAGAAAGAAAGAGAAAGAAAGAGAAAAAGGGAGGGAGGGAGGGAGGGAGAGAGGGAGGGAGGGAGGGAGGGAGGGAGGGAGGGAGGAAGGAAGGAAGGAAGGAAAAGACACTACACTCGAAATGTTTCTTTGCCCCTCCAAAAAAGGGAATGTGATGAAAAGAATTATGTGCCTCATGACTAATCTCAGAGGAGATGCCAAGCCAAAGAAACTATGGCTACATGGTTCTTAGGCCTGAAAACTCAGGGGCCACTGAGGAAATTGGGCAGGCCAAGTCTTCGTCCTTCCAAAGCCCACCAGCTGTACCCAAACCCTACAGATACTGCCATTTCAGTAGCACATCTTCACTGATTTACAATTAATTTCAGAAGAAACACCAAACAACAAAACTCTCAGATACCCCAATCTTCTGGTAGAAAACTCTAAGGTCTTATCAGAGTAGGAGTGGACAGCCTCCTCCCATCCACAAATTCTTACAGCCACAAGCCACAGCCACATCTCACAGCCTCAGCATATAAACAACCCAGTTTCACAATTTCAAGATTCCCATCCCATGCATGACTTCCTTTCTGGCATCAAGAGATGCCAAGACAAGAAATTGTCCTATTTCTACAGTTCCTAGAGCTCCAGGAGTGTGCATCTGCATACAAGGCCAGGAATGCCTTTGAATTCTACAAGACTTACAGCCTACTTGAAGTACAGTAAATTAAATAGGATATAGCATAGAAGCCAACTAAGCTCAATAAGCAAAAACATAACACAGAAGACTCAACTAGCAACAAACAATAATTTCTTATACTTTAGTATTATGAGATATACACTTTTCAGAAACTTTCTCTTTTTAATTTTTTTTTGCTTTATTTTCCTTTCTTTGGAAACTTTCTTTTGCTAAACTTTTTTATAAACTACTTATCATTTTGTTATAACAAGAAATATAAATTATTTTTATAGTTTCTCTTGGAAGAAATATTTCTAACCCAGTAGGATTCTAGAGACATCAGTCTATTAAGACAATATTTTGTTTTGCTAATCATTTTTAGAGCTGGGCAATTTTTTTGGGGGGGGGCCACACACCTGGCTTTGCGCTCAGAAGTCATTCCTGGAAGACTCGGGGGACCATATAGAAAGCTGGGGATCAAACCCGTGTCAGCAGCATGCAAGGCAAATGCCTTAAAGCTGTACTATCAACTCTAACCCTAGAGCTGAGCAATCTTAATTTATCCTTTTCCCTTTGAACCATTCAGCATGATACCCTCCATATAAATTGCAGCCAACTGTAGTATGTATATATATCATATTTTCTTTATCCATTCATTTGTTAGTGAGCATGTGAATTGTTTCCAGATCTTAGCTATTGTGAATATAGTTTCATTGAACATAGGAATGCATATATTCCAGAGAAATAGTATAGTTGTTTGCCTTCCATGCAACAACCTAGGTTGATTCTTGGCACCCCATATAATCCTCTGAGATTCCCAGGAGTAATCCCTGAGTAAGAGCCATGAGCAAGTCCAGAACACCACCATATATGGCTAAAAAGTAAACAAATATAAAGAAAACATTGAGTCAGTAAATCTATGAGCTGAAAATGGTGGGTGGGGTGACTCCCATCTTAGGGGACTGAGGGATGAAAGACATGAGATGGGGGCTGGGCTCAGAAGAGTTGGAGGGATGCTGTGCTGCTTTATGAACCTCTATTTGACAAAAGGGCCCACAGTCTTAAAGACTTATCATTACCTATGGGTCTAAAAAAAAACCTAGGCCAGGTGGGACCCCAGATCTGCTACCTCACACTTGGAAATCAAAAGTGCCAGGGAACCTGGGTTCTGCTCCAATTATAAAACTTGGTTAATACTCTCACCTGTTTGTAAGAATGAGAGAATGTAAGTGAGAGTCAACCTCACTCCCACAGCTAACAGACACCTCATCTTGGGGTAAATCCTGGTCTCCTTCCCAGGGTGCTGAGAACACCACTACTATTGGGTCCCACACTGAGGCCCCATTATGGTAGCCATTCTCCATCTCTTTAATAATTTTTTCCTTTCTGTCTCTCTTTTTTTTTTTTTTTGGTTTCTTTTTATTTAATTAGTTAGCTTTTTTTTTTTTTTTTTTGTTTTTTTGTTTTGTTTTTGGGCCACACCCTGTGACGCTCAGGGGTTACTCCTGGCTATGCGCTCAGAAATTGCTCCTGGCTTCTTGGGGGACCATATGGGACGCCGGGGGATCGAACCGCGGTCCATCCTAGGCTAGCGCAGGCAAGGCAGGCACCTTACCTCCAGCGCCACCGCCCGGCCCCATTAGTTAGCTTTTTATCTTAAATAAAAACTCTACTTCCACCTAAGTTTGGTGGAACAAATTCCCTGATTTTGTTTTGCTTTGTTTGGAGGCCACTCCTGCAGGTGCTCAGGAATTACTACAGGGTCTATGCTCAGGAAGAAGCTGCTCACATTGTATTCTATTGGCTCCAAGGAAGCCAGACTGCTGCCAGAACTGTACCCATCATAACCAGTCACTATTGGTCAAAAGTGGTTAGAACTCGTTCCAGCAGGTAGACTCATCTTGAACTTGTCTGAAACTGAACTGGTTTTAACTGACCAGAGCTGGTCTGGTCAGTTTATAACTGGTCAGAGCTGCTTTAAGTCAGTTTCAGCTAATTAGAACAAGTCTGAGATGATTTGAATTGATTTTTCTTTTTCTTTATCTTTTTTTTTTTACTTTTGAGCCACACCCTACAGCTCTCAGGGGTTACTCCTGACTCTGCGCTCAGAAATCCCTCATGGCAGGCTTGGGGAACCATATGGGATACTAGGGATTGAACTCGAGTCTGTCCCAGGTCAGCCTTATGCAAGGCAAAGGTCCCACTGCTGTGCTATCTCGGGCCCCAGATTTGAACTGACTTCTACCAGTCAGAACTGACCTGAACCCATCTTAACTGGTTTGAAATATTAATTTATGAAAGTAACCTCTTCCAGAAAAACCTCATGCTTTATCTTGCTCATACTAGTTTTTTTATTAAGAATGTCTTCATTTGGGCCCGGAGAGATAGCACAGCGGCGTTTGCCTTACAAGCAGCCAATCCAGGACCAAAGGTGGTTGGTTCGAATCCCGGTGTCCCATATGGTCCCCTGTGCCAGCCAGGAGCTATTTCTGAACAGACAGCCAGGAGTAACCCCTGAGCACCGCCGGGTGTGGCCCCAAAAACCAAAAAAAAAAAAAAAGAAAGAAAGAAAAAGAAAAAAAGAATGTCTTCATTTAATTGTAAAGTTCCTTCTTTGTGCAGAGCACAGCTTGACACTTTGGAGGAGAAAAATTAATTCTTTCCTTTTTATTTATTTAATGGGGTTGGGACAGGTGTTGCCAGTATGTATGGTGTGTGTGTGTACTTGGCCCCATCCAATGTTTCTCAAGACTTATTCCTGACTCTGTACTTAGGTATCATCCTGGTAGTGGTGCCAGAGATTGAAACCAAATTGGTGTACTATTATTTCAGCCAATAACTTTATTTTCTTTTAAAGAAAAATACAAAATACCACATGTGAAAAAAATTCAAGAGAAGAGGAATCTTTTAAAACATGTCTTGAAGAGAATTTTAAATATATATATGAATTATGAAGATGCTGATTTTGTAGGTCCTCAGGGCCTACAGTTCTAGGGCCAGCCCTAAAGATGGGTTTTATAAAGTCTAGTTGCTCTCAGAAATAAAACATAACCCTTAAACCTTCATTGATCCTAACATTAAAGCAAATCATTGGCCAGAAAAATTCTATTCCTAAAAGAATTCCCTCCATTTCCAACATGATGTTTTTTGTTTTTTATTTATTTATTTATTTGTTTGTTTATTTATTTATTTTTGGTCTTTGGATCACACCCAGCAGCTCTCAGGGGTTACCCCTGGCTCTATGCTCAGAAATCACTCCTGGTAGGCTCAGAGGACCAGTGGGACGCCGGGATTCGGACCACACAAGGCAAATGCCTTACCTCCATGCTATCTCTCCAGCCCCTCCAACATGATTTTTGAAGAGCTGTGTCTCTAGAAAATACTAAGGAGCTTCAAGACTAATTCTTTTTCATGTTCCTTCTTTATGAGTAGGCATCACAACCCCAACCTACTCAATGCCTAGCTCTGTAGCAACAGATAAATTTCCAGGATAACACACTCCTCCTGATCTATTTAATCTGAGGAAGTTTTCAGAGTAGAGTTTCCACAGAGAAATCTCCATAGTGCCCTGTGGTCACATGAGGAAGTTGAATATTCATCCAGATTTATTCTCCATTGCAAATATCTGGAACAAATGCCACTACTCAGGAAGTCAAATGTGAAGATCTAGCTGCTAAGACAACAAGGGATCCTAAGAGACACTCCACTTTCATAGAAAGGAATCCAAACTGGATACTTGGAAAAGACTGAACTTGTCTTTACAAAATAATTTTGATTTAGGATTCAAGATACGGAAATGATCACATGAGTTTATCTTAGGGCCACCCAAACTTTCCTAACATGACTGATTAAAATCATAAATGTGATTAAACACGAGGAAGGATAGAGTGAGTTATGGATGTGGCTCCAGCACTAGAGCATCTGCCCAACCTTGTACATGTAAGTCTTTGGCTTGGCTTCAAGCTCCAGAACCATGTGGCCCCCAGCACTTTTGGGAGTGATCTCTACAACTTAAAACAAAAGAAAGAAAAGGTTGAGAACAATCATTAGATGGGATGTCTGAGGCATTTCTAGGCCACAATAAAGCACTTTAGCTTTAGCTAAGAGAGCCCAAGAGTGTTGAGTCCTGGAGGGACATAAATATCATCTTGTTAATAGATGAAAAGAACTACCAACTGATTCATAACTCTGGGCAATGACTCTCCTCTGCAGTGACTTCAGCTTTCAAGATAAAACACAGATAACAGGCCAAAGAGGTTGCTGACCAGGTTGGAGCACATGCTTTGTATGTAGGAGGCCCAAGTTCTGTCCCCAGCTTTCAGTTCAGCTGTAATCAACTGTCCCCCAAGTACAATGCCAAGAATAACTAGCCCAGGAGCAACACTGCAAAACAATCTAAAAATAAACTAGCAAAAACTTGAGCCCAAATACTTTCAGGCAGGATACCTTCAAGATAAATAAATAAAAAGTATTTATTTACTCAACTCAAAAGTATTTACTCAAGCAGGTTGAGTAAAAGGGCCTAGAGCTGTGGGGAGAGGAGTAAGCCTGCTGCATCCCAAGGGCTTTCCTGCAAAATATAAACGAAGGCAGTAGCCAATCTTCCAAGCTGTGTGAAGCTAGAGGGTTTCTTACTGGGAAAAAATATTTTCTTCAAAAATACTATTGCTAGGCAGAGAGGGTTTCCTATCAATGGGCTGGAGTGCACATTTGGCATACAGGAGCCAAGATTCATCTCCAGCACTGCTTGGTCCTGAAAGCACCAATAGAGGTGACCAAAAAACCCCCAAAATCTCATTGAGTGCCTTATCACCGCAATGAGGAGTGGGGGCGGACACAAATCAGTAAACCACCATTAATGGTCATTCAACCCTGAGCCTTACTCTTGCATCTGAACAAAGAACTAGAAACATTAAGATATGTGAAGACGACTCCAGGCCTTCCCTGGGTGCCAACTCAGATGGCTAGAAGTGGGTTCAGGTGGACTCTTAGTAGTCCTCAGGTTCTCCCCTCCCTCCGTACTCCAGGGGAGCGGTTCATGGGGAGGAGGGCGGGCAGACATCTGGCTTCCAGTTTCCTCTTTGATCCTGGAGACCAGCTCTTGCCAGGTATGGGGTTTGGGGAGGCCCCATACCAGAGCCTTTCTCCCTAGTCTAGGGAGTGCTGGGAGGCTTGGCAGGCCCCCAGCCGTCCTTGTCTTTTTCCCCTGACTCGAGGCCTTCCCTAGGTGCCAACTCAGAAGGCCAGAAGTGGATTCAGGTGGACTCTTAGTGGTCCTCAGGTCCCCCCTTCCCTCCGTACTCCAGGGGGGGAGGTGCATGGGGAGGAGGGCAGGCAGACATCTGGCTTCCGGTTTCCTCTTTGATTCTGGAGACAAGCTCTTGCCAGGTATAGGGTTTTTCTCCCCTGGACTTCAGTCTTTCCCTGGATACCGGTCTAGGTGGACTCTATAGGGGTCAACAGGCCTTCCCCCTATCTCTCCCTACACTAATGGTAATGCGCTCTGGGAGGAGAGCAGGCTGTTCTAGCACTGGTTTATATTGGGACAGTCAGTGGAAATCTTTCTCTTTGTTTTCATATTGATAGTATTGTGTGCATATATTCTATATATCCATAATATCCATCTTGTATTGGAACCTTGATACTGCCCTACAAAGCTCATTTCTAATATTTGACTGCCTCAGTCCCAACCATTACTTCCCCCCATCCTCCCATGTAGGTGCAGCTAATGACATGAAGCTCACCACATAGAATGGTAAGTGCAGTTAGAGAAACAACTACACTGAAAACTATCATAACAATGTGAATGAATGAGGGAAAAAGAAAGCCTGTCTCTAGTACAGGTGTGTGTGTGTGTGTGGAGAGTAGGTAGATCTGGGAAATTGGTGGTGGGAATTCTGCACTGGTGAAGGGGGGTGTTCTTTACATGATTGTAATCATATAACTACAACTATATTTGTAATCACGGTGTTTAAATAAAGATAATTAAAAAAAAAGATATGTGAAGACAGATTTTAACACGAAAGATATTGAAATAAATAAATCTGGGGCCAGAGTGATAGAGGGCATTTACCTTGCATACAACCAACCCAGGTTCTATCCATAGCATCTCATATGGTCCCCTGAGCTTGCCAGGAGTAATTTCCTAATGTAAACCAGAAATAACGCCTAAGCTGCTACTGGGAGTGCCCCAAAATCCAAAAACAAACAAACAAACAAAAAGAAATAAACAAACCTGGACTAGGGATGTGTCTCCAGGAGTTGAGCACACCTGTAACCTATGCAGGGGCTTAATCCCACACCTGCGTGACTTCCAGACATCCACAGGGAATATTCCCTAAGAATCACCAAACAATGCTGAGTAAGACCCACACAAGAACAACAACAACAACAACAACAACAACAACAACAATAATAATAATAAAACAATTAAATTAACCCAGAGTGAATTAAAAAAATGCAATAGGCAAATAAAACCTTCACATAATTGATAACCTTAAAAATCTGAATATAAGTGTTACAGCTCTTTTAGAATTTGTCCCAGCAGGCTTTCTGGTTTCCACCGGAAGGTCCCCCCCACCAAAAAAAAAGAAAAAAATCTGAATATAGTATTTAAAGCTTTGTATGTAATAATTGTTTATAAAAAATAAGGCTTTTTTTTAGATTAGGAACTGAATAGAGTTTTTGTATTGTTGGCTGTTTAATTTGGGTCTTGGAATTTATCAAAATGTTCTTGGTTTTTTTCATGGTTGGTGGAAAGATTGAACTGATGATAGGGACCTTTCTCTTTTTCATAACTGAAACCCAACTACAAAAGTGATTGTAATCATGGTGCTTAAATAAAGATACTATAAACAAAAACCAAATATACCAAAAAAATGTTCTTTTTGGTGAAGGGTGTGGGTTTTGCCTTAGTGGTGCTAGGAGCTGCCAGAACTATACCTGGAGGTGCTCAGGAGACCACATGTTCACAAAGATAGATGCCAGGGCCCTGTGCATAATTAGGGCACTCCAGGCCTTTTAAATTCGGTTTATTTGGAGAGGTATTTGGGTCACATGGGCTACTCCTGGATCTGTGTTCAGGAGTGAACCCTGGCCATGTTTGGTAATCATATTAGTATGGGGAATTGAACCAGGGTTGACAGAATGCAAAGCAAGAGCTTTAACTTCTGAGTTTTTTTGTTTGCTGGGGGCCACACCCAGAAGCTCTCAGGGGTTGCTCCTGGTTCTGCGCTCCTGGCAGGCTTGGGGGACCATATGGGATGCCAGGAATCAAACTCCAATCCATCCCGGATCAGCCACACAGAAGGCCGATGTCTCCAACCCAAAGAGCTTTAAATTCTGTATATCTCTTCTGCCCCAATTTTAGCTTTTTAAGATTTCCTCAGCCCTTAAATGTTCTCTGTGGTCTAATAAATCATTGTTATTTTTAGATGTGCTATAGAGGTTTAGAAATAATATCAATTTTTTATTCATTGGCTTCAAAATTCTCATCTGTAGAATTTCAAGTTTATAACTAACGTAGTGAAATCTTCTAAATTCTTTTTCCCATTGCTTCGTCCTACTCACTATCCCAGTTTGGGAGAAAAATATTTTTTAAAGTAACTTATTATGGTTGTCAACTAATTGTTGACTTGAATTTAAGGATAGTGGATTTAGAAAAATGACAAAACTATCCCAACGAAAATATAAAGAAAATATGGGGCCAGAGAGATAGCACAGTGGCGTTTGCCTTGCAAGCAGCCAATCCAGGACCTAAGGTGGTTGGTTCGAATCCTGGCATTCCATATGGTCCCCCGTGCCTGCCAGGAGCTTTTTCTGAACAGATAGCCAGGAGTAACCCCTGAGCGCCGCTGGGTGTGGCCCCAAAACCAATATATATATATATATATATATATATATATATATATATATATATATATATATATATATATATATATATTACTAAAGATGAAAACAGAAGGGGTGTGACTAGAAAAAAAATAGTTTCATGGGTTACAACACATGTTTTGTTTGCAGAAGACCCAGATCTCAGCCCTGGCACCACTTGGTCCTCAAAGTTATCTAGGGACCATCCTCAAGCATTAAAATAGGAGTAGCTTCAAACACCACTGGGGACGATCCTAAAGAGATAAAATAGAACAAACAAAAGAATGAAGGGTCTGAGAGAGAATACAGTGGATAGGGTTATTACTGTGCACATGTCCAGCCCAGATTTCCCCTGCATAAATGTCCCCTGAACCTGCAGGAGTGATTCCTGAGAATATACCAAATATATCCAATATTGGTATATTTGGTAGAGCCAGGAGTAAGCTTAGAGCACAGTCCAGTATCCTCCCTCAAAGAAAAGAGAGGACAGGGCCAGAGAGATAGCATGAAGGTAGTGAGTTTGCCTTACATGCAGAAAGACGGTGGTTTGAATTCCGGCATTCCATATGGTCCCCTGAGCCTGCCAGGAGCGATTTCTGAGCTAGAAACAGGAGAAATCCCTGAGCGCTGTTGGGTGTGACCCCCCCAAAAAAAAGAAAAGAGAAGAAAGGAAAAAGAAAAATAGAGGAAAGGATAGAAAGGGAGGGGAAGGAAGAAGAGTGGGATAGGAAG